>NW_028322118.1:2761442-2914855 GCF_001445615.1 Aspergillus lentulus
CCCGCCACATTCCAGGCCATGGAGCGTGCTGCTGTCAGCCTTGGAAAGCTGGTCGGTTACGTCTCCGCCGGTACCGTCGAGTACCTGTACTCGCACGCCGATGACAAGTTCTACTTCCTCGAATTGAACCCTCGTCTTCAGGTCGAGCACCCCACCACTGAGATGGTCTCCGGTGTCAACCTGCCAGCCGCCCAGCTGCAGATCGCCATGGGTATCCCCCTGCACCGCATCCGTGACATTCGTCTGCTCTATGGTGTCGACCCCAACACCTCGTCCGAGATTGACTTCGACTTCTCCAGCGAAGAGAGCTTCAAGACCCAGCGCCGCCCCCAGCCCAAGGGACACACGACCGCCTGCCGTATCACTTCCGAAGATCCCGGCGAGGGTTTCAAACCCTCCAGCGGTACCATGCACGAACTGAACTTCCGCAGTTCGTCCAACGTCTGGGGTTACTTCTCCGTCGGTACCGCCGGTGGTATCCACAGCTTCTCCGACAGTCAGTTCGGTCACATTTTCGCCTACGGTGAGAACCGTTCGGCGTCGCGGAAACACATGGTTGTTGCTCTGAAGGAGTTGAGCATCCGTGGTGACTTCCGCACGACGGTCGAGTACCTGATCAAGCTGCTGGAGACGCCTGCTTTCGAGGAGAACACCATCACCACTGGATGGCTGGACCAGCTCATCTCGAACAAGCTGACCGCGGAGCGTCCAGATCCCATTGTAGCTGTTTTGTGCGGTGCGGTCACCAAGGCTCATCTGGCCAGCGAAGCCGGTGTCGAGGAGTATCGCAAGGGCCTCGAAAAGGGTCAGGTGCCCTCCAAGGATGTCCTCAAGACCGTTTTCCCCGTGGACTTCATCTACGAGGGCCAGCGTTACAAGTTCACCGCAACCAGAGCCGGCTTGGACAGCTACCACCTGTTCATCAACGGATCCAAGTGCTCGGTCGGTGTTCGTGCTCTGGCTGACGGTGGCTTGCTTGTTCTGCTGAACGGTCGCAGTCACAACGTCTACTGGAAGGAGGAAGCGGCTGCAACTCGTCTGAGTGTCGACGGAAAGACGTGCTTGCTGGAGCAGGAGAATGATCCTACTCAGCTCCGCTCTCCATCTCCCGGAAAGCTTGTCAAGTTCACTGTCGAAAACGGCGAGCACGTCAAGGCTGGTCAGGCCTTCGCCGAAGTCGAGGTCATGAAGATGTACATGCCCTTGATTGCGCAGGAAGATGGTATTGTCCAGCTCATCAAGCAGCCCGGTGCCACCCTCGAAGCCGGTGATATCCTTGGTATTCTCGCTCTGGATGACCCGTCTCGTGTCACGCATGCTCAGCCATTCACCGGACAGCTGCCCGACCTTGGCCCCCCGCAGGTGGTCGGTAACAAGCCTCCTCAGAGATTCTCCCTCCTTCACAGCATTCTCGAGAACATCCTCATGGGTTATGACAACCAAGTTATCATGAACACCACTCTGAAGGAGCTTGTTGAGGTTCTGCGGGACCCTGAGCTCCCCTACGGTGAATGGAACGCTCAGTCCTCTGCCCTTCATTCCCGCATGCCCCAGAAGCTGGACGCTCAGCTACAGAGCATCGTCGAAAAGGCTCACGCCAGAAAGGCCGAGTTCCCCGCCAAGCAGCTGCAGAAGACTATCTCCCGCTTCATTGAGGAGAACGTCAACCCAGCCGACGCTGAGATCCTCAGGACCACTCTCCTCCCTCTTCAGCAGGTCATCAACAAGTACATGGACGGCTTGAAAGCCCACGAGTTCAATGTCTTCGCTGGATTGCTGGAGCAGTACTACAAGGTCGAGAGCCTCTTCTCTGGCCGCAACATCCGTGACGAAGATGCCATCCTGAAGCTCAGAGAAGAGAACAAGGACGACATTGGCAGCGTCGTTCAGACTGTTCTGTCACACAGCCGTATTGGCGCGAAGAACAACCTGATCTTGGCCATCCTGGCCATGTACCGCCCCAACCAGCCTGGTGTTGGCAATGTCGCAAAGTACTTCAAGCCCGTCCTGAAGAAGCTCACTGAACTTGAGTCGCGGCCCGCCGCCAAGGTCACTCTCAAGGCCCGTGAGGTCCTCATCCAGTGTGCGCTTCCCTCTCTGGAGGAGCGTATGTCTCAGATGGAACTCATCCTGCGGTCCTCTGTTGTCGAATCCCGATACGGAGAGACCGGTTGGGACCACCGGGAGCCTGAATTCTCCGTCCTCAAGGAAGTGGTGGACTCCAAGTACACCGTCTTCGACGTGCTTACCCGATTCTTTGTTCATCCCGACCCGTGGGTCACCCTGGCTGCTCTCGAGGTCTACATTCGCCGCGCCTACAGGGCCTACACACTGAAGGGTATTCAGTACTACCCCGACGGAGAAGTTCCCCTGGTCTCCTGGGACTTTACGCTAGGCAAGCTTGGACAGCCGGAGTTTGGTTCCGTCCACTCCAACCAGATGTCGACGCCGAGCACACCCACTACCGAGTCCAGCCCCTTCAGAAGGCTCAACTCCATCAGCGATATGTCATACCTTGTCAACGACAGCAGCAATGAGCCCCTCAGAAAGGGTGTCATTGTCCCGGTTCAGTACCTGGAAGACGCCGAGGAGCAGCTGCCTAAGGCCTTGGAGGCTCTCCCTCGTGCCGGCTCGAAGAAGAAGCCCGGTGAGAACGGGCTCATTGCAGACCTGGAGGGCAAGCGCCGACCGGCTCCTCGCATTGAGTCTGACAATGAGTTGACCGGTGTCTGCAACGTGGCCGTCCGCGACCTCGAAGATCTCGACGACAACCAGATCGTTGCTCAGATCAGCAGCATTCTTGCCGGCCTCAGGGAGGAGTTGCTCGCTCGCCGCGTCCGCCGTGTGACCTTCATCTGCGGCAAGAACGGCAGCTACCCTGGCTACTTCACCTTCCGTGGACCTACCTACGAGGAAGATGAGAGCATCCGTCACAGCGAACCTGCGCTCGCCTTCCAGCTTGAGCTCGGACGTCTGTCCAAGTTCAAGATCAAGCCCGTCTTCACCGAGAACAGGAACATCCACGTCTACGAGGCCATCGGCAAGGGCCCCGAGAACGACAAGGCCGTCGACAAGCGTTACTTCGTCCGTGCTGTGGTGCGCCCGGGCCGTCTCCGTGACGATATTCCCACCGCGGAGTACCTCATCTCCGAGGCTGACCGTCTCATGAATGACATTTTGGATGCGCTGGAGATCATCGGCAACAACAACTCTGATCTTAACCACATCTTCATCAACTTCTCGCCGGTGTTCAACCTGCAGCCCCAGGATGTGGAAGAGGCCCTGGCCGGTTTCCTTGAGCGCTTCGGTCGACGTCTCTGGCGTCTCCGTGTCACCGGTGCCGAGATCCGTATCCTGTGCACCGATCCTGCCACTGGCATGCCTTACCCTCTGCGTGTGATCATCACCAACACCTACGGCTTCATCATCCAGGTTGAGCTGTACATCGAGAAGAAGTCCGAGAAGGGCGAATGGCTCCTCCACAGCATCGGTGGTACCAACAAGCTCGGCTCCATGCACCTGCGTCCTGTCTCCACACCTTACCCGACCAAGGAGTGGCTTCAGCCCAAGCGCTACAAGGCTCATCTCATGGGCACCCAGTACGTCTACGATTTCCCCGAATTGTTCCGTCAGGCCTTCCAGAACAGCTGGGCCAAGGCTGTGGCCAAGATCCCCTCCCTGGCCAGCAAGCGCCCCGCGGTTGGCGAGTGCATTGAGTACAGCGAGCTTGTTCTCGATGATGCCGACAACCTGATCGAAATCTCGAGAGGCCCTGGTACCAACACCCACGGTATGGTTGGATGGATCGTTACTGCTCGCACCCCGGAGTATCCCGAAGGCAGACGGTTCATCATCGTTGCCAACGACATTACCTTCCAGATCGGTTCCTTCGGTCCCCAGGAAGACAAGTTCTTCTACAAGTGTACCGAGTTGGCCAGGAAGCTTGGAATCCCTCGTATCTACCTCTCTGCCAACTCCGGTGCTCGCATCGGTATGGCCGATGAGCTGATCCCCTACTTCTCCGTGGCCTGGAACGATCCGCAGAAGCCCGAGGCTGGATTCAAGTACCTTTACCTCACTCCCGAGGTCAAGCAAAAGTTCGATGCCAGCAAGAAGAAGGAGGTCATTACTGAGCTCATTCACGATGAGGGCGAAGAGCGCCACAAGATTACCACTATCATTGGTGCCAAGGATGGCCTGGGTGTTGAATGTCTGAAGGGCTCTGGTCTCATCGCCGGAGCCACCTCGCGCGCTTACGAGGACATCTTCACCATCACTCTGGTCACCTGCCGCTCCGTTGGTATTGGTGCCTACCTTGTCCGTCTGGGCCAGAGAGCCATCCAAGTGGAAGGCCAGCCGATCATTCTGACCGGTGCCCCTGCCATCAACAAGCTGCTGGGTCGCGAGGTTTACACGTCTAACCTGCAGCTCGGTGGTACTCAGATCATGTACAAGAATGGTGTCTCTCACATGACTGCCACCGATGACTTTGAGGGTGTCCAGAAGATCGTCGAGTGGATGTCCTTCGTTCCCGACAAGAGGGGTGCACCCATTCCCATCCGGCCCTGGTCCGATGACTGGGACCGCGATGTCGCCTACTACCCTCCGCCTAAGCAGGCCTACGATGTCCGCTGGCTCATCGCTGGTAAGGAGGATGAGGAAGGCTTCCTCCCTGGCCTGTTCGATGCTGGATCCTTTGAGGAGGCTCTTGGTGGATGGGCTCGTACCGTTGTTGTTGGTCGTGCTCGCCTCGGTGGCATCCCTATGGGTGTCATTGCTGTCGAGACTCGTTCCGTTGAGAACGTTACCCCTGCCGACCCTGCCAACCCTGACTCCATGGAGCTGATCAGCCAGGAAGCCGGTGGTGTGTGGTACCCCAACTCGGCCTTCAAGACCGCTCAGGCCCTCCGTGACTTCAACAATGGCGAGCAGCTGCCCGTCATGATCCTGGCCAACTGGAGAGGTTTCTCTGGTGGTCAGCGTGACATGTACAACGAGGTCCTCAAGTACGGTTCCTACATTGTTGACGCTCTCGTCAAGTACGAGCAGCCCATCTTTGTTTACATCCCACCCTTCGGTGAACTTCGTGGTGGTTCATGGGTAAGTCATCTATTGTTTCTTTGTGTTATGTTTTCAAATACTAACCAGTCCTCTAGGTCGTCATCGATCCCACGATTAACCCCGACCAGATGGAGATGTACGCTGACGAGGAGGCTCGCGGTGGTGTCCTCGAACCCGAAGGTATCGTCAACATCAAGTACCGCCGTGAGAAGCAGCTCGACACTATGGCTCGCCTCGACCCCACCTACGGCGAGCTCCGTCGCTCTCTCGAGGACCCATCCCTCAGCAAGGAGCAGCTGTCAGAGATCAAAGCCAAGATGGCCGCTCGCGAAGAGCAGCTCCTTCCTGTCTACCTGCAGATCGCTCTGCAGTTCGCTGATCTCCACGACCGCGCCGGCCGCATGGTGGCCAAGAACACCATCCGCAAGGCCCTGACCTGGAAGAACGCCAGACGCTTCTTCTACTGGCGTGTCCGCCGCCGTTTGAGCGAGGAGCTCATCCTCAAGCGCATGGTCTCCGTTGCTCCCGCCGCCGTCTCCGGCGAGGCCACCGGCGCCATCCCCGCCACCGGACCCGTCGACGGCCAAGCCCCATCCACCGAGAGCCCTCGCGCCAAGCACCTGCGCACCCTGCACTCGTGGACCGGCTTGCTGGACGAGGAACTCGAGCATGACGACCGCAAGGTCGCCATGTGGTATGAGGAGAACAGAAAGGCCATCCAGATGAAGATCGAGGCCCTCAAGACCGACTCCGTCGCCACCGAGATCGCCCAGCTACTCATCAGCAACAAGGAGGGCGGTCTCAAGGGTGTGCAACAGGTTCTCAGCATGCTGCCCGTCGAGGAGAGGGAGGCCGTGCTCAAGTACCTCGGGTCGTCTTAAAAAATAAAATAGAGTTCAACATGGAACCTGCCCGTTCATATCTTTTCTACCTTACTGGATCATATCTTGCAATTATCTGATCACTTGACATACATCGAAGATGGTTTATACAAGGCGGGTGTGTTAGGGTCTTGTTTGTTTGTACTGCGGGTTTGTCTGCGTTCTGTCTTGCATGGGCTTTGGAGGTTGCATCGCGGATTACTATGTATGCATTACGTTGTTATGCCTGATGTTCTTTGGTAATGCTCCTATCTATTTCCTTTTTCCTATCAATGCAATGAATCTTCGACTTGAAAGACACTATTCTCCGTACATCTACGTCTACGGTAGGACGTGCGCAGTGCGAGGTTACAATGCGAGGTTACTATGATATGAAGGTTATATTCCATTTGACAAGCTGACATCTCGTCTCCATGATCATCCAAGACGCTTGGGAGATGTAGATATCTCCATGCACTGTTTCATAGTCATTGAAAACATGAGGCAAGAGGTAGGGTATATATGCAATAAGAGAAAAGAGATACGCCTCGCAAACCACGCTCGATATCCATGACCCAAGAGCGAGAAAAAAAGAAATAGGGGTATAATGATTAGGGAAACAGGTGATATAGAGACGAGAACGAATATAATATGCTAGTCGCTTTACGCAAGCTGTCTTTCTAGGCTGCGAGGCGGGGAGAGGATAGGCGGCATCCCTCGGTAAGGAGCGGACGACACCTCTGGTATACCGCGGCTGGGGTTGACAGTGCCCATCCCGGGCTCATCCAGGCCCAGGCTTAACCGGCCAATGTCCACCGGAACCTGTTGTGGAAGAGGGAGGGGCGCCTGGTAACGCGGATTCTGAGGTTCAGGCATTGGGCCGTGAGCCATCGCAAAGGCGAGAGACTCGTCTCGACGACCCGGGAGAGTGACCATGCTAGCGTTCAGGGTGCGAGCAATGTCCTCCAGTAACACTTCCATTGGAGCGATGTAGGCTGTGTGGCTTTTCTCCGACCAGGCCAGGACATGGCCGCAGACACGGCCCGTCGATTTGTCGAAAACCCAGGCTCCTGAGTCGCCGGGGACTAGACTCAGGATGGTTGTTAGCTTCCGTTTATTCGATCGCATGGCGCATGGGGATCTCACAACTTACCTCCAAAGTTTCCATCCACACAGAAACTAGTGGAGAAAGTTTGTCGTCCGTGCAGTTTGACGATGGTCATCGCCCGTGAAATCTGTCCACTCTGCAGGCCACTTGTCCGACCGCAACAATGGACTTTCAAACCACCGAGCTCCTCCATCCGGGCTACATCATTGAGAAAGATGGCTTGGCCTGTCTGTGAAGGCTGTCCTCCAGGGCCCCGTCTCTGGAGACCTCGGGACATTGATGGCGGCGTCTTGTCAAAGACAATGTTGCGCGCGTCTAACCGGTCATCATTGATCTTGATCAACGCCCAGTCAATTTCGTGCTTGATGCCTTTTCGAGTCCAGCGGCGAACACCCGATGATGCATGGACGAACCCGAGCGAGTGAGACGCCAAGTGCTCATCATCACGATCTTCGGGTGACGGGAAGAAATCCTCATGGACGTCGTCGATCGCCGGTTGAGTAACAAATAGAGGCGGCTCATCACCTGGATCGACTCCGGCCGTGTCGCCGATCGAAGCCGCGTCTTCATCCTCATAGGGGTCATCAACATCAAAGCCTTCTTCGTCCGAAGAATAACTGTCTGAGAGCCAATGGTCGTCGTAAGTTCCTTCCAAGCTCTGAGAGAGGGAGACGTCATCGCCATCCTCGTCTTCCGAGATTTCAAATTCGAGGTCAACTTCAGAGGGATCCTCGTCACACCAGGTGTACATGAAATCGTTGTTCGAGGGGGCGGATTCTCCTGGCCAATTCCCAGCTGAGCGAAATGGCCCCCCTACATTCCGGTTCTCCACGTCCTCCTCTGCCTCATCATCACTAGGTGCCTCAAGCATGTGATGGACTGTCATACCATAAGGCATACCGTCGACCAAGATGGCACCCCCGTAGGACACAGGAGGGAGATGCTCATCATTCTGAAAGGCGCCAATGGACGCGCCACAAAGCGGTCGTGGCTGATAGCAGGGATTGAGATCTCGCTCGGGAAACGCCGGAGCACCCGCCGTCTGCGATCTAGACTTGGCCGGCCTGCGCCTTTTCTTTCGGGGAACTTTGGAGCGTTGGATATCCCCACGAAGCACGATGATGTCCCAATCTTCCCTGTCGTCGAGCACAAAGTACTTCTTCAAGGCGGTTCTTACCTTCTTTGCACTCGCGCAGGTAACACAGATAGTCGTTTTGGCGGTTTCGGCCGACTCGCCAGTCATCATCAGAGTGACACCACAGGATTCGGAAGAGTCTTTCAGAACCTTCTGAAGAAGTTTTCTCAATCGTGGAAGCATCTGAAAGTTCCATTCGTTGAGGTGGTCTTGAGGAATCTCGACGTTGGTAAGCTTTTTAAATGTCCTCTTCTTCGCCTTCTTCTCCTCCAAGCCCATCTTCTCCCTCAAGACACGCATCTCTTGCACTGGAAGACCAGGATACGGACCATTGCGACGTGTCAGTCGCTGAGGTTCAGGCTCATACTTTTGAAGACTCTTGTGCACACGCTCTGTCTCAGTTCGTGGAACGAGCGCAAGGGGGAGGCAATCATCCAACTCCTCAGCGGCCGGTGCGGAGAAAATGTCAATTCTGCAGCAAGACCAAACGATCTTGCACATTGTATAAAGGAAGTTCATGGAGAAAGAAAAGATGCCGTCTGGTGCAGAAAGATCCAAAACAGGATAATGAAACGTCTGAGGGACCCTCAAGTTGAAATCCTCGAATGGCTGCGTCGATAAATGGAAGTTGGGGGCATCCAGACACAGTTGGACGACGTGAAGAAATGCACTGCCGCACTTCGGACCCAGCTTCTGCAGATAAACATTCTCGATTCTCTGTTTAA
Source organism: Aspergillus lentulus (assembly GCF_001445615.1). Classification (NCBI taxonomy): domain Eukaryota; kingdom Fungi; phylum Ascomycota; class Eurotiomycetes; order Eurotiales; family Aspergillaceae; genus Aspergillus; species Aspergillus lentulus. The sequence goes on from NW_028322118.1 coordinate 2,770,332, forward strand.
ACATCGAATTGGTGTATTTCATCTTCCAAAGCCGGCTGATCGGCGTCCACAGGCCAATTTCCATCAACACGAGACCTAGGGAATACAGATCATAGGACCAGGCCGCATCATCCTCAAGGGACCTCTTATCGTCCGGATGACGATACATGCTCGATGACAGAGGTTCGGGCGATGTCGCAGTACCGGAGAATTGAGCGAAGGATGTCAAATATGGCCGTCGAAGATCCTCCGTAAGGGCCACTTCGTCGTTGTTTGAGCTGGTCGCACCGGGGAAGATGAGCACGTTACCACTGTTGATGTTTCCGTGCACGAGATTCTGGCTTCGAAGGTGTAGCGCAGCCATCAAAAGGTCGTAAGCCAGCCGAAGACGGGTTTCAAGGTTGGGGACCCGTTGATCATCGCCGGTTTGAAAGAGAGAGACTAGCGGCTTCGGCTTCAGGCCGCTCAAGAGATCGGAAGGGTTGTGCAAAAAGGGGAAATAGTCGATTGGCATTTGATAGATAAACGCATATCGCGAATTGGGCATGTCAATGTAGAAGCCAAGGAATCTCATCAAACCCAAATGGGATACCCTTGCGTTTTGGACGAGCTGATCAAGGGTCTGTTGCACATGTTCGAGTCGCTTCTGTTCCGGCAAAGTGATGTCGCGTTGAGTTTCCAGCATCATGGGCGTATACTCAACCAAGATGGATACGGTAGACTCCTTGGCGCCCGCCAAGAGCGGACAAGCTGACGTCTTGATACGCCCAATGGCCCGAGAATTCGTGGAAGCAGCTACCATCTCATACGGCGGTGGGCTGTTGTCGTGAGAGGCACCGGAGAGCTGCAAAGCAGAGCGATCAATGAGGAAGTTCTGCGATGAAAGAGAAGATTTGTGTGACTGCTTCTCGAAAGCGCTGACAACGGGCGACGCATAATCGAAAGGATCTTGATGCGCTTTGGGGCTGTGGTAGGCCTCCTTAGTATCAAGCGGAGAGCCGTGGTATGACTTGGAGTCAGGATAGACTGAGTAGACTGACTCATCTCCTGTTCTGAGTGCGTGTCGTTGCCGACCTCGCACAGCCGACTGCCCGCTGGAGGTCATGTTTCGACGCGAGCGCGACAAATCATACAGCGTGTCGATGCACGCAGTCAAGTCAGCAAGGAGGCTCTTGGAGCGTGCGATATCTTCATTAGTCCAGTGCGTCTTGACCGGCAGGGCAGGAAGGCTATCTTTCGACGTCGAGTCCTTTTGAGCGCCTTTGGGAGGTAGATCGGAGGAACCCCCATGTTGGATGCGTTCCGCTTCACTCAGTAACTCCTGGATGGAAGACATAACACTTTCCACGACATCGCTAAATCCAGCCTGGGTGAGCGATTCATCGATATCATTTGGCTGCGCGGCGCTAGCGTCGCTCCAGTCTAGACCCCAAGCAAGAAGCCGATCCCGCTGCGTCCTAAAGCTCCGATGCAGAGCCACGAGCTCTGGATCATCGACAGCCTTCGAAGCCGTCGTTACACTTTCACACGAGGTCTTCGTATCTGTGTACATTTTGGTAAGCCGTCGCTGGAGGTATGAACCTCCATGACGGAGAACGGACATCTTGGCGTGCAGAGTCCGGGGAAGGTGGAATGGTTATTAGGGGAATGCGCACAACAGTAAGTACTCAAGTGGCGAGGCGGGTCTTAGTTACGATCTGGCCTCGCAGCGGACTTGATACTTCAGCATTGAGGACACATGGTTTTTGAAGGGTAATGAAGTGATGCAAGATGATCTGAAGAAGAAAGAGATTTCTTTCTGCAGCAATTTGACGTTAGATGAGCATGGATTTGCACGGAGAGAGCGATGGCCAGGCATAAGAATAGATCGGGAGGTGGGCAGGAATCCTGTTGCCTAACCAATAGGGAGTGGCGAGTGAAGAGCAAAGCCTCGATCGCCAAGCCACACCCCTCTTGGCCAGTCACGTGGCAGGCAGCTACGATATCAAGGCCCACCTTTAAATCCACCAGACAAGTCTACAAGATTATTGCGATCGTATCAGCAGAGTAGAGTAGTTCCACACTACTTAGTGGGAGAGTGATCGCATGACGAACTACCGTCATCCGCCAGGATATTGGGCAGAGACCAGCACGTGCGGACTACATGAGCATTTTCGTACTGTACGAACACGGTGCAGGTCATTAGCAGCACGGCCAGCGTCTTTCCATTTCACTCAGTCACACAGCTGCTACAGAGTGCAGGTGGAAGCCATGAAACCCCATCGGTGTACGTCTTGAGATTCGTATGTTGTACAAACTTAGCATGTGAGCTGCGTGAGCTGCCTAGTACGGGAGCATCGGAAAAAGTGTGTTGACTTGGCAGAGTATGGGACCAGGCAACCGTCTTCTCTTGTCAATGATAATGTGAGTAGTCAGAAAATAGATAAAAAAAAACAACCTTCTATCGATGCATTGAGATGTGGGAATATACACAGGAGAAAATAAACGAAAAACAGCGAAAAAAGGTCTTAATGGTGCCGGGTCACCCGGTAATCACTCGTCGAGAAACACCAACATCCCTAGCACGTTTCTCCCTGAAATTGTGCAGGCGCTCCCCAATCAGGTAGACATCATCACGGATGTTGACTCTCCAGATATCGATCTGTCGACGGATCATATAGACAAGCCATGCGACAAAGCTAAGAAGTAAAGTGGCAGGGAACGCATAGCGATAGACCTTTGCTTGAATATCTGGGGTGTCACGGAAGACAGTCGAGTTCAGTGCAAACCCGAAAGAAAGTGGGAGAGCCACTGCAAGTGTCGCCAAAATCGTGACAGGAAGCACTATCGCTCGGGTGGCAAGACGGACATTCGGTTTCAGCCAGCCGTCCCGGAAGACACCGTTGAGGGCCGCTGCAGGTCGCGAAGTAGAATGCCATAGAGCAAACTTGATAGCCATTTGCACATACAGCACCCCAAGCGTCCAGTCTTGCACAAAGTGAATGACATGCGCCCGTGTTCCACCCAGGTACGTATGCACTGGAACAATCACGTAAAGCTCCATGACTAGAGCGAACAAGGACGGCAGTAGAACCGAGAATGCGAGCACTACGTAAGCTAGTCGCAGACCGCTTAGTGCGACATTTCCGAATCCGAGCAAAGCCTGTTGTGGCGAACGAAGGTAAGGGCGAAGACGATCCTGGAGCGTAGCCAAGAAGGTCCGGCAATAGAACATGAGATAGGCAACACTTCCGAAGATGCAGATGCCCAAAGAGAACGCATAGATATCATTCAGCGGCCGATCGGGGAAGCACGCCAACATGATCTTTCGGCCAATAACTAGGGGAATAATTGTGGTGCCTACCCCGGTAGCAGCGGCAAAGACCCAGATCAGGAAGATGAACGCCGCAATTCTGGTCCTGAAGGAGGGTGGGATGTAGACCTTGGTGAACATGTCGTTGGCACGACCATGTAGACCCTCGTCCGGATCCGGAGCGCCGTCAACCCGCTCGTTGTTGTCGGTGACCTCCAAGAACACTGGGTTGCCCTTTGGGATACGCACTTGATCGGAAGCTGGAGCCCGTACAAATTTGCCGTCCCGGACGAAGTAAGCACCAAGCTGCTTTTCGTCTGCATTGCGACGCTCAGATTCACCGACGACGGGGTGTTCAGTGTCGCCTTTCTTTCCCGAAAGAAGATCAAACCAAGTCCGTCTCACATGATAACCCTCTTCATCGGTGTGCCTTTCACCAAAGAAAAAGCTGCTAAGTCGTAAGAACCGCGCGCATTTATGGAACCACCAGTTGTAAAGCTTGTGTAAGCCGTCAGAGGGCTTGATAGACCGTATGGCAAGGGGCATAGCAAAGTTGTAGAACAACAAATCAGCGGGGAATTCGAGCACAGGGATTGTGGCAGACCATCGAACAGGCAGCACCCCATCAAAGGCATAGTACAGGCCCCAGACAACGCCACCGAGGCAGACGATGACCAGAGCCCCGTATACGAGAGCACTGAAGGCTATCTTGCGCAGTTGAGTGGTGATGTTGCGTTCAAGTACATCTCGCACGGGATGGAAAGTCGGGTCATCGGGGTCGCGGATGAAGTCTGTCAGTCACAGTTAGCGAACAAATGTTCGAACAGGCTTAGTTTAGAGCACTTACAGAGAACACCACTCCTCATGACTTTTCGACACATCGAAACAAATAGAGCAAAATGGAACATATAACAAGTGCCGATGAACCAGTGAACAAAGAGTGATGTAAGTGGAGAGGAGGAGGTAAATTCCAGCCGGGAGGCGATCGTAGCGTTCTCAAAGAGAGGGAGCAAGGCGACGTCAAGCAGGGTACCGCAGTACAGTGGAAAGACAATCATTTCAATTCCAATGATCAAAATGACTTTCATCACTCCACCAGCTTGGTGGAGTACATCCGCGACGAGGCCTTCGACCCTCTGTCCACGACTTGCCCCTGTGAACAGGCTAGTAATACGAAGGTAGAGGAGTCCCAAAATCGATGCAAGCACATAACCCATAACAATGGCAATAATACGGTCTTTAGTATCCCAAACCGCCAATTCGGGATCAATGGCCAAACCGGTGGAGGTCGCCCCTGTCACCGAGGCATCGAACCACTTTGCGCCTTTCCCTGGGAAGAAAGGCCGTTCAGCAAAGCTGTACACCTGTTGTCGAGCCTGGGCCAAAAGACTGCTCAAGTCGATGCTTTGACGATCAAAGGATAAAGTGCCCAGGAGTCCATTTGTAGTTATTTGGAGGGGCAAATCGTGCACTATGAATTTGACGAAAGTAATAATCGACTGACAAAGACCAGATATGCGCGCTTGGTGGATCCTGAGCGCCTGATGAGACAGAACAGAGAACACTGGAACGTCAGATTCGTGGAAAACAAAGAACGCGCTGACCACGTTCTTCAACCGGTGACTGCTTGCATCGATAAGCGACAACGATGCACTCGTGATGGACTTCGTTTGGGGAACCCAATCGCCTAGCGGGACAAAGGCACTCAAGGGGCCAAGTAGCACTTTCCACACAAGGCTGACCGCATACATGATATAGCCCAGACTGCCAATAAGCGTGTCAAGTGTGACATCTGCGATAACAGATACTGCAGTCACAGGTACACCGAAGATGAGTTGAATGGGGTTTGCGAGGAGGACGAGTGCGATCTTTCCCCACAAATAGGGAAGCCAGACCCCAATAGCCACTGTAAATGAAATCAAAAGAGCGCTAAACACTCCGTTCTGAAGCAAGCCAAATATGGGGCCTTGCATGCCGATAAGTTCCAGAATTCCTTCTAGATCATCACCTTCTTCAACAGCATCCAGTTCGTTGGGATCAATTGCCGCATCCACACCAATGCCCTGATTTTGCTGCACATCATTGGCAGGACGTCTGTTGTTACGGATTGGTACAAATGGTGCTTCTGCCGCAAGATCTTCCACCTCTGCCTCGTCATCTCGTGGCGCGCCCTCCTGATCCTGCTCACGTGGTATCAAATCAGCCCAAAACCATTCAAAAGCTTTGGCAGCCAAGCTCCTAGGAGGTGCGGCAGCAGGAGGGTCAACTTGAGCGTCAGGAGGTGTCGTTTCATCATTTGTATGACCCACGGCCGGCAAGTCTTGAGGGCTCACGGGCGACGGGTTGCTGGAGACCTCATCACCGCTGTTTGTGTCATTCAACTGTCCCTCACCATTACTTCCTGTATTGATTTCTGACTCGGGCCCCAATTCAGTGAAGCCAAAGGTGAATTCATGAGGATATGCACTCGAGTCTGCCTCGAAAGTTGAATTGGACATGTCTGCGCCATCCCAGGCCCGATACGTGGGCGCTGAGTCTGGGATTTCAGCGGGATGAGAAGGCTCCACGGAAGAAGCACGGCTTCGAAATCCTGGGTTCCCGAGGTCATCCCATTGCGTGCTGGAGCTGGAGCGAGCTTCAGAGAATCGAGGGGTGTCATTTTGTTGAAGCCTTGTCATGGCTGTGACAACCCAACCAAGCTCCTCTTCCCGACCATCTTCTCTAATGATTCTTAGAATCTGCTCAGGATCACCATTGCCGCGGGACCAGAGGTCTCTGAAAGTCTCAACGCCAGCCCAACCTCCCTGGTTAACTCGAGTGGGCGACCTTCTCGCCAAATGGCTGGCATTCGCTTCGTTGTCGCTATCACTACCATTTTCGGAAAATGTTGCGCGACCAGCCCTTTCCACAGGCTCGGCCGCTGGCAGATCAGCGCTTTCGCCGCTTTGAAGAGAACGCCTGCGAGTTGGCCGAAGAAAATGGATATCGTGTAAACCAATGTCATCATGATCGGTGCCGTGCTCTGCCATATGCTCTCCCTCGCCCTCTAACACATCCGCACGGTGCACATGAGCCAGGGGCTCAGGCCTTGGACGGTCGTCATTCCTATTTGGACGGTTATTCGCTATCAACTGCACTGCTGCTTCGCGTTCACCATCAGCGATATTGGCCATTGGCTGCTGTTGAACAACCCATTCTCGGATCAAAAAGACGAGTATAAACGAAACGACGACGAGCAGCGTGATAAGCTGCCCCTCCAACGTGTCGATGATAATATTATTGATGGTGGGCGATGGGGTCAAGGAGTTGAGCAACTTCACGTCCGAAAGCCACGACGGGTGGCGGTGCTTATACAGTCCCGTAGTCACATTCAACGGCCGCGAGTTCGATGAACCACTTCCCGATGGTATGGCTGAAAAGAACAGCGCGGACATCACCTTCTTAGCGACTGTAAGCAGAAGCGGGTCACCAGAGGGGAAAGTGAACATGTAAAATGATGATGAATTCGTCGCATTTGACAAGACAGCACTCGAAGTCTGCAAGTGTGAGGTAGTCACTCCGGCTGCAAGGGAAGTAGTTTCGTTCCCAGCAGATTGCCGAGCTTGAAGCTGTTGAGAGGCGTCACCGCCGGACCAGTGGCCATCCGCAAGCCAGAACAGTGCTCTCCAAATTGCCCTCATAGACCATGGAAGCCATCCGAGCCAGACAAACGCAACCAGGATGAATCTTAGCCATGTAACAACAGTGCGGAAGCTATGGATAAATAGCTGTTTCAAGAACAAAGGCGCGGGGAGGTTTCGAGGCATGTTCGGGTCGTATAGCTTCGTAAATCGGAAAGGCGTCTTGCAAAGCTCGCAGTGCTTCTTCTGCGAATGCGACAGCCATTCTACCAGGCAAGGCTGATGAACAAACTTGATGCTGCCGCTACATTTGCAAGGGTAGAACAGTGGCTCCTCCAGTGTCCCTTCACCGCGACAAATCCGACATGTATCTGGTTCCTCAAAATCTCTTTCTTTTCCCTTGTTGTTCGTCGCAAAAGCAGAATCGTTCATCAGGTCTGGGAAAGTTGTGTGGCCCGCATATTGGCGGGGTTGCTCCTGCGCAAAATCCATGCTTTGAATAGTGTTGTTTCCGGCGTCTATCCGACGATTCTTAGGATGGGTTGCAATTTGTCATGATAAGAGGGATTATCGGTGAATCTGCGATTCTGGTGAATGACCGTTGAGCTCAAAGGTCGATAATGTATGGAGTACCTTGTCCAAGTCAAAGAAGAAAGGAGGATCATGAAGTAGTCACCATGGAATATGAGCCAGGTTCCTGCAGCTTCTTTGTTGTGGTGGTTCGCTTTCGAAAGGAGCCAAGGTTGAAAGTAAGTCTCTCCTGGGGCTTACACACTAAGCGATATTCTGCATCTGTTTTCCACTATGCCAGACAGTGGCAAGTTGTCCAAGCAGGCAGATGATTATGATCATGGATATCAAATATCCAAAGCGGTCTCTACGATTACTCAGCGGAAGGAGTCCCCAAAGTCATGTGATATTACTGTATCTTACCCAAAGTCATGCAGATCTTGTTGCACCGTAAGCCATAAGAATGTAAAGCACGGTAATACGATCAACTACGCCACTGATGTCTGAGCGATGACCTCACCGATGGAGCAAGGAAAACAATTAATGATAACCTGCTGCAGCTTGATGCCATTTCTGTGATCATTTGATTCTGATCTCTTTTTCAACCATTTTATAGCCCTCGCTGAGTCTAACTTCAAAATTTAGCGATTGCTGGGTCCGCTTGTGCAAGACAACCGTTGATTCTCTCGTCTCCGCCAAGATCTGGAACATCATCGCGCGTCTACATTTCTGGCGTAAATTGACAGGCGTTCAGCGATAGTCAACCACTGCCGTCTGAACGAAAACAGCTTGACCCTCGATTAGACCTCGGGATGCGATCCCGGTGATCTATAGGATTACGCCAGAGAATCGCCCACGACAGACCAGTTCGAAGACGCGATACGGCGTCAATCGGCATTTAGCAGCGGAAAATCAGTACTCCAGACGACATCTGACCCGCGCATTGACTACACAATGGCAACCACGGAGAATGGACACGCCTCGGACGGCATTGCCAAGTCGGTGGAGCTTCGCTCCCGATCGAGAAAGACGAATCCTTTCAGATGGACATTTGGTCTGGTTGTGCGGTATGCTTTCCTTTGTGATGTTCGACGATGGTATGACTCAGGCTAACAGAAATAATTTGCAGACTTTGTATATGGTATGTTCTGCTCGCACCGATTTTTAGATGTCCTTCGCATCTTTCGGAATTGAATGAGTCGTCACCGCGAGTATGCAAACCATACCTGGTTGTGCGGTCCCACATTGAGCCTTATGTTCTGCCGTACTATGATAGATACGGTGCACCTTATGTTGAAATTGCTCGTCCATACGTACAAGTCGTGAACGAGCATGTCTACACCCCGGCAGCGACAGTAGCGAGGCGAGGATATGATCAATATGGTGCTCCTGCTCTTGACCGGGCTCAAGCCTATGGCCAGCAGCAGTGGGAGGCCCGGGTTATCCCTCGTCTACAGAACGTGAAAGAAAGTGGAACGAGATTGTACAATTCCACAGTCGATCCATATGTGCAACATGCAAAAGGTGTCGCTCTTCCTTACTACAACAAAATTAACGGCGCCGTCATAGCCGTGTGGGATGGTTACGTCTTCCCCGGCTTTGCTCGATCGAGGCCATTTATCGGGAAGACATATGCGTCTGGCCAGAATGTACTGGCGACTACTGTGCTGCCATACGCGCAAAGCACTTGGTCATCCGTGATCTATTTTGCGAACAGTGCTCTATGGCCGAAACTCACTGGTTTATACTCGGAAAATGTTGAGCCTCAATTAGTCAAGATTGGACAGCGACTAGCAAGCTATCGAGAAGGAAGACGACTGCGCAAAGTCATGGATGAGGCTGATAGGTAAATTTCACCCTTCAGAGGAGTTCTAGAGTGTAGGTACTAACGAAAGATCCTCAGTCCTATGGATCAGCAGACGCAATCCGCCGTCACATCGGCTGAGAAGAGCCCGGACTCTGAATCAGCCATGACAACGACTACAACCGTGGCCCCTGTGACCCGCACCACACTCTCACCTGCCGAGCAGACGGCGCAAGCTCGCGAAAAGATTGCTGCAGACCTTCAAACATGGCAGACAAAGTTCGCCACTGCCGTGGAAAAAGGTGCTGAAGATCTCGAGGAACGCGTGGAAGAGATAGTGGAAAGCTACGTTAGAAGCGGTGTAAACAGTCATGGCGAGAGTCTTATAACAGCTCTAGAAACTGTTGTGCAGGATGAGATCTTGTCTGTCAAGCTCCGTATCAAGGAATTGGCCGAATCACTCCCAAGCGAGGAGGCACCCGAGGAGGAAGGAAAGGTCCAGGATGAGCTTGTGAAGGAGATCAGACGGGCTGCCATTTCTGTCAGAGATCGCGCACATTCAGTTCGGGAATGGCGGAACTCATTTGACCAAGAGTTGATCAGGCGCACTTCAGCAGCAGTCAACTCTACGCTGGATGTTCTGGATAGTGTGCGAGACCTGGGTCTCCAGGAAATCGGTATGCGATGGGCATGGATGGAAGGAGTCACATACCAGGATTGGGCGAAGTACCATGCCCTCAAAGCCCAATTCGAAGACTGGAAAAATGACATTTTCAATGTCGGAATGCAGCATGTGAAAGTCGAGGAAGCCAAGGTATTGGCCAACGATATTCTAGGCCGTGGCATGGAGGTCGCAGAAGACGCTGCAAAGGAACTGGCCAGGCTCAAAGACGTTGGCAAATGGAAGATAGCGGCTCGCGAAGCAAGTGATGATTTTGAAACAAGAACTGGGAACCCTCCTCCACTACCGAAACGCAGCAAGACTGACGAGGAGTCGGAAAGTGCCCAGACTGACAATGCAGATACTGAGAACCATCAATCCATGCAGAGCTCTGAGCGAGCTACATCCGGCACAATCCCGGATCCTGAAGACACAGCAGCTCACGGCAAAGGAGATTCTGAAAATGATCTAGGTCTAGATGATGATATCCCTTTGACCCATGACGAATCATCTGTATCGCACGATGATAGTCTGCCAAAGCACTCCAGAGCCAGTGATGTATCTGCAGGAGACGGACTCGGTCCCTCATCGGTGTCAGGAGCAGACGCAAGCGAAAGTCTTGAGCCGGCCAAGATGGCCTGGGGTGTTGCTGCGGCTGAGTCTGTACCGAAACAAGATGCGTCTGGGCAGCATGGCTTTCCCGAGCAATTGCAGGAACTTGTCAGCCAGGCTGATGACCACTTCGCGCAAGTAACGAGTGCGGCCGGACAGGCTTGGTCTGATGGCAGCGTCGCGTCCTTGGCTCACCAGGCCGCTTCCAGCATCACCTCGATGGCAGCAGAGGCTACGCCACTTGCATATATCTCGTCTGTGGCTTCCTCGAAGCTGAGCGAAGGCCTTAGCCTCGCCTCGGCCCAACTTGACAGAGTCCGAGCGACAGCAACTCCAACAACAGCTGTCGAGCAGAACCGTATCCTCCTTGACGCACAACGACGTTACTACGAGGCTGTGGGTATGGCACATGACCATTACTCTGCATTCGTGTCCTCTGCCTCTCAAGCGGTGTATGGTACCCCTACTCCGACAGGACACCTTGAACAAATGGCTAGTAAAGCATCCGAGAACTGGGAGAGTCTTGTTTCCACGGCTAGCGAACACTTTTATGGCTCTCGATCGCACTACACACCCCCGGCACTGAGTGATTTGATCCCTCAATACGAGGCAATCGAACAATTAGTATCTGAGCTGATTGTCGGCAAAGAACCTTCATTTACGGAAAAAGCCCTAAGCAGATTGCACGCCATCTACGAAACCCCTTACCCAGCCTCCGCGCTTTCAGCGGCTTCGAGTTATGTCATTGGGGACCATACCTCTTCTGCTCCATTTGGCTCGATCACAAACGTTCCATCGCTTGAGAACATTCTGGAGAATGCCAACGAACAGTTCCAGTCTGCAGTCAATGCCATGAGTGTTCAGTTGTATGGGACACCCAAAGGTCCCTTCGAAAAGGCCACATCTTCAGCTAGCAGCGCTATGTCAGCGGCCTCCGCCCATATCAGCGAAGCCGTTTACGGAACTGAACCAGGGTATTTGGAAGCCGCTCAAGAAGCCCTCGAGCATGCATACGCATCTGCCGAATCTGCCATCAGAAACGCAGTCTATCAGTCAGCAAGCCCAACCGAAGCTGAAGGAGCTTTTGCCAGCGCCACGAGCAAGCTGGCGGAGGCTGTAGAAGGAGCACAGGGACAGCTTGCAAACCTGGCTTCTAGTGCCAGCAGCCTCGCCTCGGCTGCGGTAGAGACAGCAACATCAAAAGTGGTGGTCCTCACTAGTGGGGATGATGCGTCTGTTAAGGACGAGTTATAATCCAGAAAACCGTGGAGGTAAAAATGTCTTACCCTTGTACGATGTACAGTGGACAATATGTGTTCTCATGTTTCCCACGACTTATTGCCCATTGATGTTTCTTCATTCCCACCATTCATATACTGCTTTCCAGATGGATCATGATGATTTGACTTTCTGAAGCACTATTCTCCACATAGTTTTCACTGATTGTCGTACGCCATCTGTTCCTCTAGATTTTCAGAACATGTACACAACTTCTCGGGCTGTTTTACGTCTGTCTCGTTCCGCTACCTGATTTCTTATGTCAGAGTGAGATTCTCACACTAATATGTACGTGACTTTTGGCAATGCAACAGGATATTTCCCCTTTTGACTCCATGTTTGTCCATATCTCCGCTTTCCAAAAGATCATGACCAGTTCTATTCAATCATCTTTCCCGTTCAAAGATGTTGTCTCAATCAGGACCTAACTATCCATGTCTTGATGTATATTAATACAGTCGGCATAGAGCCGCAATCACCGGTATTGCATGCGTTGCCCTCCACGCTTCTCCATCTTCTTCTGTCTCTTACTTTCTGCGACGGGTGTGTCCGCTCCACCCATTCCGGCCAACCCGCTCTTCATCCCGGTGAAGGTGGTATAGGCCAACCAAACAGAATATATAGGAATCACGATCCATAACCACCAAGCGCGATCCCCAAATAGACAAACTGCCCCCATACAGCCCCAGGTCCAGTAGAGGACATCCCACATGTACTCCGTCAGACCGGAAGCTCCGAGGTCTTCTCCGGGGGACCGCAGGGAGCCATCGGCGGGGTTGTAGATCGGACGGCCCAGTCGTTCAAGATAGAATTCGATTGCGAGTGTCGGACATGCGAGGAATAAGTATGGCTTTAACGAGCGTGGACGATTGAAGGTCCAGTGCAGGAGCAGGAAGATTGAATGCAGACAGAGGGTGATTATATGCGTACGCAAGAGGAGGGAGCCATTGCGGGCGGCAAGTGTCTTGGCTGCTTTCTATAATGGGTCAGTATGTCGCTTAGGTCTTCTCTCCTTTTGATCTTTCATTCTGTGAAGATCGAGGATTGAAAATGCGGATGGTAGAGGAAGTGATGTACCTGCGCCATAGTGACGGAATGTTCAGTAACGTTAAAGAGAAGAGGCAATCGACGCAGGGGCGATAAATGTAGACGCAGATGAATGTGTCTGTTCGGCAAATCCTCATACAGATTATATTTCAAATATAATAGCACAAGGTATTATAATACTAAACACATGTTCCCTTCTTCTTGATGTTATCTCGTGCGCACTGGAGTAAAGGAGTAGCGGCATGGTCGGTTGCCCGCCACGACAAGACAAGCGCCCGCGCCTCCGCCAGCACCAGCCACTTTTCCTAATCTGTTATACTCGGCAGCCCCAAAACATCCGCATGCTCCAAAAAAGGCACGACCTGGACCTGGATCTGGCCTGACACGATCGATCGACTTGACACTTTTCCTCACCCGCCCCTCTTGTTTCGGGAAGCCGTTAGCTGCGCGCCTTTCGCTTGTCATACTCAACTCTGGACCGGATTTCATCTCCCGATATGCCTTTTTGATTTCCCTTGGAGGCTCTTGCTTTGCCTGGAGGGCGTCACGAGTCGTCCTGGACGTCATCCATTCACTTTGGCTTCGACACGGCCTCACCTTGAGTCGACATCGGGAATTCGCAAGGTAAAGGTGGACGAACCGATGAAAGGATTTTGTAACACTGCAAAGCGCTTACTCTAAACCCCGCGGCTCTTTGTGTCTTATTCTTTGTTGTTTGGACGTGGACCACTAGTCTCCGCAGTAAAGGGAGCTTTGCATCGTCGTTTCCTCACCTCTGTTTGTCGACAGTTCCGGGACTTAATCATCAGAAAAGACGGCCTGCGATCACGGCCGACCTCATGCTCGCCTATTGCTCGACAACATCCCCTCACCGACTCTGACCCGCGTACTAAGTACCCTGGCCTCACAACACCAACACTTCTCCCTAGTTTCGCATACCTAGAACACGCAAACATGTCGCCATCAATATCCTACATTTCAGGCCAGCTTAGGCAGCTAATATATTATCATCTCGATAACAATTTGTGCCGCAATGCACTGTTCCTCGCCGGTCGTTTACATGCTTACGAGCCGCGAACGGCGGAAGCGTCATATTTACTCGCTCTTTGTCACCTCCAGAACGGTCAAGTCAAAGCCGCATACGATTACAGCAGGAATTTTGGATCGAGAGGCACCCACCTCGGCTGCTCCTATGTCTTCGCGCAAGCGTGCTTGGACCTAGGAAAGTATCTGGAAGGTATCACAGCGTTGGAGCGAAGTAAAGGGCTTTGGGCTTCCAAGAATCACTGGAGTAAGCATTCCTCACGCTGAGTCTTGCACTCAACTCGCATTTATCTCGTTGCTTTTCTGTTACTGACATATTTGCACCTTTTGCTCTAGATAAGCACAGTGAGACGCGAAGACAACACCTGCCGGATGCAGCTGCAGTATTCTGCCTGCTAGGTAAACTGTGGCATGCGCATAAGGACATCAACAAAGCTGTAGAATGCTATGTTGAATCTCTGAAGCTGAATCCCTTCATGTGGGACGCGTTCCAAGGGCTGTGCGATACCGGTAAGCTTTGGAGGATAAACTTACTACATCTACCCATGGCTAATTGTGTTCTACCGCCAAGGCGTCAATGTCCGCGTGCCGAACATCTACAAGATGAATTCTGAATTGCTGGCTGTATTGTCTTCATCGCCGCAAGAGGACGCTGAGCCAATATCCGATAAGTCTGTACACACGAATGGGCCACTGCAAGCGCAGGCGAATGTCAATCCAAGTTCCGATCCTTTTGCCTCGACAACCTCTCGCAGTGATTCAGGTACCAGCCATGGGAGCTCTGCCTTGTGGGAAAAACTAAATGGAAGCACAGTAAGCGTGGCGTCATCGGGAGTGCCAACATCAATCGTGCATGAAGGGGCGGAAACGCCCAGCGGACAAAGCAGCGGATCTGATGACTTCCGGTTAGCCAATGGAATGAACGGTGTGGACGCTCAATGGGACCCTCCTTTAGCTCCTGCAAGGAAAAACAGAACGATCCAGGCAATAAGCGGCGAGTATCCAATGGATCCCCCGCCCAAGATGAAACCCACGGGGATCCGACCAAGGACAAGGACCAGGACTGAGCCAGAGGACCAAATATCAGCCCAGACAGACCGGGAGGCTACACTTGCGCCCAGGGTCGGGGACCGCAAGCGAACTGTTTCTGGTCAGGTAGCGCATCCACCCACATCACAACCCACGGAACCAGGGGCACCCCAACGACGGAGTGTACGACTCTTCAACCAGATTAAACCCACCACCAGCAAACTGTCGGCATCCGCACTGGGAGTCAAGGATGCTAGAGAGGTCAAGAAGGCGAAAGCCACGGGTACGAAGGGCCGTACTACAACAACCACCATGGGACGAGTAGTGAGTGGCAGTCGAAAACATGGCAGCGAACATCATGATGCAGATAAAGACGGTCGGTCGGGAACATCATCACACACTTACGCCATCTCCAAAGGCGCTTCCCTTGAAAGGTCAAAAGAAATCGAGGCGTTGGCCTGGCTGCTGGAGCTGTTCTCCAAACTTGCTTCTGGATTCTTTGCCCTGTGTCGCTACCGGTGCTCGGAGTCAATTCAGATCTTTAATTCGCTCTCTCAGGGCCAACGGGAAACGCCGTGGGTTCTCGCTCAAATCGGACGAGCGTATTATGAGCAGGCGATGTATTCCGAGGCCGAAAAGTACTTCTACCGTGTGAAGACAATGGCACCCTCGCGCTTAGAAGACATGGAGATCTACTCGACCGTCCTTTGGCATCTGAAGAACGATGTGGAGTTAGCCTACTTGGCCCATGAGTTGATGGAAACAGATCGCCTGTCGCCACAGGCGTGGTGCGCCATCGGTAATTCTTTCTCCCACCAGCGGGACCATGACCAGGCCTTGAAGTGCTTTAAGCGGGCAACACAGCTGGATCCCCAGTTTGCCTACGGGTTTACTCTACAAGGGCACGAGTATGTTGCCAACGAAGAATACGACAAGGCGCTGGATGCATACCGTCACGGTATCAGCGCTGATAGCCGGCATTACAACGCTTGGTACGGATTGGGCACAGTCTATGACAAAATGGGTAAACTGGACTTTGCCGAACAACACTTCCGGAATGCGGCAAGTATCAACCCGACCAACGCAGTGTTGATCTGCTGCATTGGTCTCGTACTGGAAAAGATGAACAATCCTAAAGCGGCTCTCGTGCAATATGGTCGCGCTTGTTCCTTGGCGCCTCATTCCGTCCTCGCGCGATTCCGGAAAGCTCGCGCATTAATGAAGCTCCAGGAGCTCAAGTTAGCCCTGTCCGAGTTGAAGATTCTCAAAGACATGGCTCCAGATGAAGCCAACGTGCATTATCTGTTGGGTAAGCTCTACAAGATGCTTCACGACAAAGCGAATGCCATTAAGCACTTCACAACTGCTTTGAACTTGGACCCTAAGGTATGCCCTCACTTTCGTTCTCTTATATTACCGGAGAATGCTAACGGGTTCGATTTCAGGCAGCACAATACATCAAGGATGCCATGGAATCCCTCGACGATGACGAGGAGGATAGTGAGGACATGACTTGATTTGCAGTCCACTTTCCATACATCGATCCAATTCTGGATCTTACTTGTTCCCCCCCTTTCTTCACCAGGTGCCTGCTATCCAGGGCTTGCATTCATGAGAGTCGGCGTTGAATTTGATTTTGGATTTTCGCAGCATTAGCATTATAAGGGCGTTTTGCAGGCCGGGTTGGTTAGCGGTGCATTTACCCTGCATCAGGTTCTCCAAAAGGGACCCGAGGCTCGTGGATCTTGTTTCTTGTATATTAGCGTGGGTTGGCTTTGTCGGGCTGGTCATTGGCTGCATATGAGAGACGAAGACGCCTGGACGACAGACTCATGGACATAGATGTCTGTCGAACAAGGCACTTGCATAATCTGCGATGTCATTCTTATGCCTATTCTTATTCTTACGGAAATCAATTCCATCATACTTGAGCCTGAACCATGGAATTACCTCAAGAATAACTAATACACTCTCTACTGCGTACTTTGTAGAAGTAATTGCACTGCAAGGCGGTGAGCGGCAGAATGATGTTGGTGCCCCGAAAATCAGGAAAAAAGTTCCAGAGTTGAACAGGCACGATTATCGTTGATCTTCTGG
Organism: Aspergillus lentulus; assembly: GCF_001445615.1. Classification (NCBI taxonomy): domain Eukaryota; kingdom Fungi; phylum Ascomycota; class Eurotiomycetes; order Eurotiales; family Aspergillaceae; genus Aspergillus; species Aspergillus lentulus. Next base: position 2,787,305 of record NW_028322118.1, read on the forward strand.
CACGAGCATCAACGACCCATTCTTCGGTCTTCCTTATTCCTAATCTCCAGCCGGTTACCAGGCCTTAGAATCCCGAACCCGCCAGCCTCTGTCACGTCCTCGGGGTCATGGCCATTGCCGCTTTCTAAGTCTCCTGCGCATCCTTGTTCCGACCACCACGCCTGACCTCATACCCGAAATCAGCTGCCACGGAGGGGTACGGCTCAGCAAGAGTGTGAATATTACGACTTAGTGACTTCGAGACTACTTATACAGCTTACCGTAACCCTAAAGATTGCTTTCTCTGGACATTTGACATGTCGCTCCTGTCCTACATCGCCTCGGGCATCAGCTCGTTTGTCGTCGTGACGCTTTCCCTTTTCGCACTCGGCCAAAAAGTCCCTCGCGCGGCCTTTTTCGCTCGGTGTCTGGCGGCCTATGGCTCTCTCTTGTTTTGCGCATGCTACGGCGTGATCGCATCCATTCTCCTTCGCCTCGTAGGCTACGGCCGGGTCTCGCAATGGGCCACCGCGCGCAGCTTCAAATGGGTTATGCGGTATACAACCGGCGTGCAGTTCGACATTATCCAGGGCGCCGAGCACCTCTCCACCCGGCCTGCAGTCTTCATCGGCAACCATCAGTCCGAGCTCGACGTGCTCATGCTGGGTTACATCTTCCCTCCCTACTGCAGCGTCACGGCAAAGAAGTCGTTGAAAAATATCCCCTTCCTGGGCTGGTTCATGGCGCTCTCGCGGACGGTTTTCATTGACCGGGCCAACCGCGAGACGGCAATGAAGGCGTTTGACGGTGCGGCGGAGGAGATACGCAAGTACAGACAGAGCGTGTTCATCTTCCCCGAGGGAACGAGGAGTTACTCTGAGAAGCCCGAGCTGCTGCCTTTCAAGAAGGGCGCGTTCCATCTGGCGGTCAAGGCGGGGGTGCCGATTGTTCCTATCGTCGCGGAGAATTACTCGCATATCCTGTCGCCGCGGAATATGCGGTTTAACCCTGGCGTGATCAAGCTCAAAGGTGTGTGCATGTGATGTTACTTTTGCCCGATATGAGATTAACTGACCCCTCCTAGTCTTACCTCCCATCAGCACGGAGGGCTTGACCGCTGCGGATGTCGACAGATTGACTAAAACAACCCAGGAGAGCATGCTCAAGGCTCTCCTCGAGCTCTCCGATCAGGATCGCGATGAGATCGACTCAGAAGTCAAGAAGGCTACTTCCACGGCTGTCGAGATCTGATCGGTTGCACGACCGTCCACGAGTTACGATCACGTCGGCGCGGCCTGTCTATTCTTCGCCTCTTATATGACTGACGGCTGTATTGATATTCGAAATGACAACAGGGCCAGATGAGCTCACGTGCTCTAGAATTCCTAAGAGATACTTGGTGCCTGGGGATGGGTTGTGGATAGACCTGCGGGATCTAGATTTTGGATACGACTACCAGAGATGCCGTGGAGAACAACCGACCTACGAATCATTCACTTTCTGCTTTCCTATAAATTTTGCGGACTATTGTGTGCAAAGAGCCTGACGGAGTGTACATAGCGTTATCCTTCAAGTGTTATTTTGTATTGTTGGGTGTGGATGAAGATGAATAGATATTTATTTACCCCTGCTTCGCTTCGTCAGACGCTTAAACGCTAAGACAGACTCTCCTAGGACTGTTTCTTTACACACTGACAAACACCCGTCGCACAAGGTGCAATGTCCCTGTCGATATCGATCTTCTCCATGGGCATCCAGGGATCTAGCGAGACAGCGACGCCCGCATCCCCGGACAATGGCCGACTCTCAGCCCCCAATCCGGCCCCTCGCGCCGCCGTCGCAAATATATACCCCTTCTCAAACGCGACTACCTCAATCCGCACATCTTCCACCCTCTTCCCGTACAAGCAGGTCTTGATACCAGTGTACGGCTCCCCCCAATCCCCGCCCAAGCCCTGCACCGGCGCCGGGGCAACGACATCCGTAAACTCCAGCTCCCGCAGCCACGGCGCGAGCAGCGCCTCACCAGTCATCTTGATATACGCCTCCTTGAGAGCCCAGTACGTGTAGAACAGGCGGAGGCCGTACTCCACCGCTTCGCTGTCCTGCGCGTCAGCCGGGAATCTCCCGCCCAGGTTCTTGATTGTTTCCAGCTCGCGCGCGGAGAAGACTTCCGTGAAGATGTCGACGTATTCGGCTAGTTGGTTGCGGGTTGATGGGGCGGAGCTTGTGTGTGCGCGCCGCTCGTCCACGCAGGTGATGTCTATGCCTACCTGGGGGACGGATGGGGCTGGGACCGAGGATGGGCTGGGGTTGGCGAATACCGCTGCCGGGGTGGTGCATGCGTCGCGGGACGATGGGATAATTGTGCCTGCGAGTGCTACGAGAGATGCTTGGTGGCTGACGTTGAATTCGATGTTGGGGATGGGCTCGTCGGAGGCCACGGTCAGAGCAGGAGAGGGGATAAAGCATGGTCGGCGGTGAGGATCTGGGGTGCGACTGATGCTGATCTTGTTCCAGGGGATGTGGCAGGAGCGGTGTATGAAGAGGTATTTCAGTAGGTTTGAGGCGAGGGACATGTGTCTGTCCCTGAGGTGGTAGAACTTCTTGACTGTCTCTTGGTCCGACGGTTGGAGGGTCTCCAACAATGGGAGTGATGGATTTGTCGCTGTCAATGTGCGCGTGTCTATATACCATCGCGTAAGAGAGGGTTTCGTCTCTTTTAGTACCGAGCCCATTTTTCCGGACAATGCAATCCCAGCAGTAAGATTCGCGAGCAAAGAGCTGTATCTTCGAAGAACGAGGGAGTACAGGGTGAGCTAGTTGTGTAGGCTAATTGGTCGCTCTGCTACGGCAAATAAGGGAAGCAAGGAAAACAAGCAGTGCCATAAAGTGTCATCGAGTCATATCCATCATCATCAAACATGATAATATCAAATGCATATGCTATGAGACATCGGGAATCCTTTGCTGACACTCAGAACAACAATCTTATCAGTAGGCGGGGTAGCACGTGCTGATAAATACCGGCCGAATGTTGACCCGCTTAGGTAATGGGCCTATACAGGAACAAAGAGAGTGGCCAAGGTGTGAGTCAAAAAGTTATTATTTTCTACAAGCAGGAATTACCATGGCCAGCATCACTGTCGGGGTTCTCGCTTTACAGGGTGCATTCTTTGAGCACATCCAGCTGCTGAAAAAGGCAGTCTCGGAACAAAGCTCCACTACTCAATGGGAGTTCATTGAAGTTCGGACACCGCAGGAGTTGGATCGGTGTGATGCGTTGATTCTCCCTGGGGGAGAGAGCACGACTATCTCTCTCGTTGCGGCCCGATCGAACCTCTTGGAGCCTTTGAGGGACTTTGTGAAGTATGTTCGCGCAACGCTATCCCGTCAATGCGACTGACAGTCTGTTTTCTTAGGGTCCATCGCAAACCGACCTGGGGCACCTGTGCCGGGCTGATCCTGCTCGCCGAGTCTGCTAATCGAACCAAGAAAGGCGGACAGGAGCTCATAGGAGGTCTCGACGTTCGCGTAAACAGGAATCACTTTGGCCGGCAAACGGAGAGTTTCGAGGCCCCCCTAGATTTGCCTTTTTTGGGTCCGACCGAGCAATCCTTCCCGGCAGTTTTTATCCGGGCGCCCGTGGTGGAAAAGATCCTGCCTCATCAAGAAGGTATCCAGGTGGACGAAACACAGAGGGACGAGACGGTGGTGGCGCCTTCGAAACAACCCCAGGGCCAGGCGGCCAAGGCGGCGATGGCCGACGGCGTTGAAGTACTAGCAAGTCTCCCCGGCAGAGCAGCTAAACTAGCCGCCGCGGGAACGCATATCGACGCAGATAAAGAGACCGGCGACATCGTCGCAGTCAAGCAGGGTAATGTATTCGGGACAAGCTTTCACCCCGAGTTGACAGGTGATGCCAGAATACATTCCTGGTGGTTGCGCCAGGTGGAGGAGTCGGTAAGGAAGAGGAAGGGAATATAAAGAGTCATAGACTTGGCAATTCTTGACCAAGGAATTGTTGATTGTTGGGTATCTGGTAGAATTTTCCTTTCCTTGAACAGCCGGTGCAGTTTCCCGGTATGATAGAGATGACCTTGTCGATGTACAAACGCCTTGTCTGCGCCAATAGACCACGCAAATTTACTTCCCAATTACTTACCTTTGCCGTACTCTTCTTCTTCCCGCCTGCGCTGGTCATCTGCGTATGCCCGGCCATAACCACCACGGCCCGGATCGTACTCTTCACGGTATTCGTCGCGCACCTGCCCACCAGACTTTCCTCGTCTTCGCTGAAAGTTAGATACTCCTCTTCTTCTCTTTTCTGGTAAAGATGTAGCACCACGTACCCATACTGACGTCCTTCCTCGAAGCCAGGGTCAAGATCTGTACGGATAATCCGCTCATCAAGCTTGGTGCCTCCGATATACTTTAAGCAGTCCAAGGCATCCTGATGGGTGTAGTATTCCACAAAGCAGAAGCCACAGGGAGTTTTGTTGTATCGATCCAGTCCCATTACAAGGCGCTTGATTTCACCGCACCTATATGCGCCAGTTAGTTCTTGGCATCATCCATGACGGGCCTGTGGATCCGCTGACTTTGAGAAAAGCTCATGAATTTGCTCCTCTGTTGTATAAAAAGACCTTTAGAAAGTCAGTATGCGCCATACTTATGGCAATGTTTCGGTCTATAGGCCGACATACAGGTTTCCGACATAGAGTGTTGTGGCATCCTTCAACTTGTCGACTGGGTCCTCCGGCCTCTCAGAGTCATCCTGGCTGTACTTGCGTTTCTTGTTCTGCTTCAAAAAGACCTTATTAGGAAATGACTAAAGCCAAAAGCAGTTTCGAAGCGCACCTTTGCCAGGTAATAGGCGCTAGGCCGATCCAGCCTATCGACCGTGTTGTGGACCAATGTACTCATTATGTTATCGACGCGGTCGTATTTTTTAGGGAAGAAAGGCAATTGATTCAAGCAATATGAGATAATGGAGCTCGATATGTGCGAAATAGAGCAATGATGGAGATGACGGGAATGCAGTTTGAAGACGTAGGATAGCTGGACATCAAGAGCTCTCGAGGGCGGAGCTTTCACCTTGTCTTGGCGCGCTTTTCCTCCTGCAACCAAAAAATCCCCGGCCCGTTGTTTGTTGCTATCATTGCCGTCATTCCAACCAAACCTTCAATCTGATCAATCTATCCTCCTACCAGCTACTGAGGATATGGAATAAACCTCACTCATCACCCAATTTATTTTAACTTGTTCGCCATAATCGCCGACGATGCCGAAACTCATCAGCTACACTCCTCCATGGCTATCGCGTCCTGCACCTGGCGCAACACTCTTTGCAAGCACATCGACCAAAAAACCAGGTTATCTTCCGGAGAATGAGGCGGAGTATAGCGGCCCGACAAGGACCTTGGCGAAGCGAGGAAATGAGATCTTCACCGTGGTCAACAATCAGATCCGCTGGTCGAGCCTTACTCGGTTGAAGGATGTATGGCAGCAGCAGTCTAGAGCAAAGAAGGACGCTTCTGGTCAGACAAGGAGCTCTGAGGGGCCGTCAGATAGCGATGAGACAGACTATTACAGAGTATGGCTGATTCGCGCACGAGCATTTGCATGCCTAGTTCATTGTGGTGGCTAATGAATGACTAGGTTCTGATCGTACCAGTCTACGAACGGATTCGGCAGATGATTCCTTCTCCAAATGGCGCCTTTTTGGCCATCGTAACGGATCATACAGTGTACATCGCGGTGCTACCGGATTCATCGCATCTGTCTGGTACGGATCGCTCACCCATTCGTCTCAAGTATTACCAGCTTGGTCCCACTACGCACGTTATTCCAGAGTCGCCCGTTGTTTCGGCGCTGTGGCATCCCTTGGGGGTGCACACCAACCTAGGAGGCTGTCTTATCACCGTCACCGCAGATGCCGCAGTTCGGGTATGGGAGCTGGACCGGAACAACCACTGGTCATTCGACCGACCTACCCTGGCGGTTGACCTGAGGAAGTTGGTGGACGGAACATCTTGCGACCAGGACTTTTCACCTTCTGGATTTGGGAAGAACAAAGGATTCTCCGCCGATTTCGTGGATATGGAAGTCGCCTCGGCTTGCTTTGGCGGTAGCGGAAGCGAGAAGGAGAGCGCATGGGCACCAATGACACTGTGGGTCGCAATGCGACCTGGTGATCTTTATGCCCTTTGCCCGCTTTTGCCGTCAAAATGGCGAGCTCCTGCGACTACTATTCCCTCCCTTACTTCGGCCATTGTTCCAAAACTGTCGGCAATGGAGGAAGACTCGTCGGAATATGAAGATGAGCTGACAGCGTGCCGACAGCAGTATGACTGGCTCACGGAGATTGATAACCAGGATCCCTTGCAGACCATTGCTGGCTCAGATCTGGAGCCCGGGTCGGAGATCCTGACACGTCCCGCCAATCCCAGTGCGATCCCCAGGTTACAAGGTCCGTTCCGTGTCGACACTGGGGACGAGCTTGATGATTTGGACCTTTGTGACATCCTTGTCATTGCGTCAAAAGTCGACGTGGATGCTCTCATGATGGGTGAGGACGATGAGCTCTCAGTGGAAGACAACGATCAATTGTCGGCCACTGTTATCTGTCTCTCGACCCGCACTGGCAGGGTCCATATCTGCCTTGAACTTGATCGCGTCGAGGGGCAGTGGCTCCCCAAGCTCAAAAAAAATGCCTTCAGCACTCCCCTGTCTGAGCCGTCTGATTTGGTCTTGGTTGAGTCATTGGATACGATCAGACAAGAAGAGCAGCATTTGAATAACTGGCCGACCTTCACCAAAGACGTTATCTCTCGATACAGCTTCTTCGTCACGACCGCAACCAATGTCACATCTATTTCGCTAAGTTCGTGGGTGCAGAGGCTTGAGGCCGAGCTCGGGTCAGAGGATACGGCGGGCTCGGCTTTCCGTTTGCAAGTGCTGTGCGAAGGCACAGTATCGCTCAGGGAGCGAATCATCGAAGTAGATGATGGTGGCAGTGCTGTTAAAGGCGAATCAGACCATCTGGCCTCTTCTCTGGTTTTCTATGACTATGATCTTGGTTATCTGCTGTTGAGCCACCACGCCTCTCGCCCGTATGCTGCCATCATGGATGCGCCTGAGGTTAGCCTTCCACCAATTGCAGATATGGGACCAATTGGTTCAGGGGCGCAGGCGCCAACTTCTCCGATTCTACCACCCAAAAGACCTCCTTACCAAGTCCCTTCAATTCTCTATTCGGACTCACCCCTGGAATTCTTCGTTGAGAAGCATGTTCCTCATCGACAACGCCAGTCGCTCAAAGAGCAGGTGCGCTTGTCACCAGCAACGCTGGACCTGGTTGCTGCTGCACACCGCATTCTGTCTGCTCACACAAATGCTCTCGAGAGAGCAGCATCAGATCTTTTCCGTCGCTGTGAGCGGCTGCAAGGGGAGATGAAGGAGCAACTGAAGCAGCTCTCGGATGTAGCTGAGCGCATTCAGGGGGTCTCGAGTGATATTGGTGAGGATGGCCAGCGGCGAGAGGGCGCGAGGAGTGATGAGGCGCTGGACAAGAGGCTGAAGGCTGCAAAGGAGAGACAGGCGCATTTGGTTGAGAGATACGAGTCGCTCCGAAACAAGGTCCTGAAGTCGGGTGGCCGTCCACTGAGCGAGAGGGAGAAGGCATGGCTTTCGGAAGTGGAGGCCCTATCTGCTTCGTTGGAGAGAGAGAAGAAAGAAGAAGAAAAGGATCAGAGTTTGTCACAGCGATTGGGAACCGTGAGTAGCGCCGCTCTCAAACCGCACATAGTGATACTGACATTTGCTGCAGGTCAAGGAAATAGCGGCGGATCTTCTGGCTGAGGCCAAGTCCATTGCAGCCAAGGCACCTGTCGCACCGGAACCTGGGAGCCCGGCGTCCCCCACTGCCGCTGGGCCAAGAGTCCCACAAAGGCTACAAAGAGCGAAGATTTCCGATGCCATGCGGATGGTCGAGCGAGAGTAAGTTCTTTCTTCTAGCGATAAGTGCTGCATAAGCTAAGTCATCGTCTTCAGGTCTGCTGTCATTGAAGCCATTACGTCTCGGTTGAACCGACTGAACTCGAGCATCTAAATTTCACATTGTACTGTCGGATGGGAGGGATTTTAACGTGTCACCTATGATCAGCAATGGAGATTGCATAACCTTAAATCAATGAGGCGACGCCTGCTAGTAATCCAAGTTCACATTAGAAAGTACTTAAAGCACTCATGCTCGGCATTTCGAGATTATCGCTTCCTCACAACTCCCTGGAAACACATAAGCTGAAACGTAGTGACACTGCCCTACTATGTCCTCCGCTTGGTCACCCTGTTCCCCAATACAACCGGGTCACAGCTTCTTGAGAGATCGCACTCGGTTTCCCGGACAATCGTCTCCTTCGGCCCTTCATCTTGGGCTGATTGAAGCGCATCCCCAACTTGACTCTTCTGCTCCGTACCCGATGTAACTTCCTTCCAGCATTCACCACACATCATCTCGTACTCGCTCTGAATCAGTCTTCGTCTGCGACACCACTCCCAGTACTTGCAGCGGCTTAAGGAGTCATCCCAGATGCATCCGCAGAGGGTGTATTTGCGGGTATACGCTATGCACATCTTAATTTCGTTTGCTTCGCTTTAGCATGAGTTAATGCTTGAGAAGCTTGTGGTAGTGGAATCTTGGTGTTGTTAGAAACACTCTGCAGCGTCAATATATATGTTAAAAGCAGAGAGGTACCATTGTCTCAAACACAGGGAGAGGGCTAGTCCACCCACAAAGGAAAGGGAAAACATCAATAAGCTCAAAGCTCCGATAAGGAGAATTTTGAGCTTTAATCTTTTCACGATGTGAGACAATACATTTTTCCTTGTTTATCTTCGGCGACTCAAGCTATTGACATGGCAATGGGATAGGGCTATCTTGGCACGTGACGAAGATCTATAGCTTTTGATGGAGGGATTGTTTTTGCTCAAGTCCACTGAAGAACTGTAAGTATTTTGACAGATGGCTTGGACTGATCTACGGACTGAACGAGTTGCAAATGTAACCACAATGTAAGCGTCTGGGTGGTTACACGATTAATTGATATCGGCTCTGATGTACCTCATTGAGGCCTGAGTCTCGGCAACCTGTATACTCCTATATCAGCAAACTTAGCATCCGATAATTGAACCGTAGTTTCTCACTCTGCGGACCTCGTCAGGGACTACATAGCCAGATAACCGGGAATAATTGACGCTGAAGGGTTAGATAGAGATGTCTACAACTAGGTGACCAACGGACCTGCAGCTTTCATTACAGGTACTGCAGTCGGTAAGGTACGTAGCCTGTGTGCATGGAGGTAGATTGAGCCTGAATAGAAATGCATAATTTTTTTGTAACTCTAGAAACACTATGATTTCAAACAAACATCACTGGACACTGTTTTGGTATAGTTATCAGCTTTACGTTCCTTCAATTCCCGCAGAACAAGCAGAGTCTTACCGTTCAATAAGGTGGACACCAGAGGCCGTTTCAACAATGCCGCTGACCTGACCTGGCTGCAGCGCAAAGGCTGCATCCTCGAATTCCTTTTGCATCTCGCCACGGCCGAAAAACCCACTTGTGAAGAATTAGTATTGAATATAGCCAAGGAGGGAACTACGATGACTATGGATGTAACATACAGGTCGCCCTTCTTCCTGGCACTGCTACAATCCGACTCCGAGACTGCGATATCACCCAAGCTAACTTCACCCGAGCGGATGCGCTGTTCATGTCCTCGAAGGATCTCGATCGCTTCCTCCTTCGATCGGGTGATCTCCGCCTCCCGCCAACTGCTTGGCCGCCTACTGTCTCTATGCTTGATCAGGAGGTGACTGCAACGGATCTTGCCCTCGCCCTGGCCTGTGCCGTCAGGCCGTCCGGCGGGGGCGCTGTGATAGTTTGCCATGTAGACCGCCAGCAACTCGGTGTCTGTGCCAGCGGGGGGTTCCCATCGGGACTCCTTGGTCGAGGGATTGAAGTAGTAAGGAAGGTTCTTGGAGTTGGAATGGCGAACCTCCCACCCTGCAGGAAGACCTGTTTCTACCTGTGGAAGATGTCGAGTCAGTCAATGCACAAATTAAGGGAACGAGGGACATGGTTTACCATGGTGAATATGATGTGAATTCAAAAGACAATGTAAGAGCTATATGAGGCAAAATGGCCGAGAGATTCAATCTATGTCTGGATCGGTAAGTCGAAGCTGTCAACGGTTTCTTACTACGAGCAACCTTGAGCCGCCCGTACAAACTGCGGGGGAAGAAAGACGGATGGCGGCAAACAGTGCAAACATCCCACTTAAGGTTCAAGGCCGCGCTTGAGTCCCATCCGATTGGGTCTAGCCTCCTTTTGGGTCCGCCTCAGGCGCCAATCCAGCGCTTCTTCCAACTTCCTCTATTGATTATTCAGGCGCAAGTCTTTTGACCGGGTCTCTTGTCATCTTTTGCCTTGATCTCTCGCTTTGACATTTCTTCAGCGTACTCCAAAGAATACTCGAAACTCAACGTCTTATCTTCTCTCGAAAGTCTATCATACCTGCTACTGCAAAACTTCTCGTGCGCGACGCTCCCACCTACACCGACAAAATGTCTTCAAGCCCATCTCCGTCCGCCAGTGGCGATAACAAGCAAACTGATCAGATTCATTTCCGTTTCTGTCGCGAATGGTAAGAAATTTCCTATCTCCCATAGTCTTCGTTCTACAGTCAGCTAACACACCGAAACAGCTCCAACCTTCTCTATCCCAAAGAAGACCGCGTCAACAACCGTCTCATGTTCACGTGTCGAACGTGCCACGTCGGCGAGCCCGCGACCTCATATTGCGTTTACCAGAACAAGCTGAACAGCCAAGTTGGAGACACTGCTGGTGTGACCCAGGATGTGGGATCTGATCCAACGGTTTGTCTCCCTGGTTTCTGTGCCCATTGCGGGGAAGAGATTACCTGCTTTACCTGCGGGCAGTTGCCTGAAGACACCCTGTCCGATTGGGATTCTGAGGATTCCATGAGCATTTAACATACTGGCCCATCCCTCCTGTCATGGAAACATTCCAAGATCTGTTGCTTGAGATTTCCGTGGCTGACATGATCTCTCTTTCTTGCTTAGCTTCCCCGATCGAACAAACCCTGTCCGAGCTGCGGTGAAGCGGAAGCAGTCTTCTTCCAATCTCAACAGCGATCAGCAGAAACTGGAATGGTGAGACATTGCCCGTGCCTTTTGACTGCCACGTTTTGCTAACTCCGCGTCACTGAAGAAACTCTACTATGTCTGCTGCGCTTGTGGTAATGTGTTTGTCTGATTTGTGTTGTTGGTGCAGCGTCCGAAGTTTGGATACCCTTTTGTTTGTGATTTTACGGCATTGTTATGGAGTCATGGCATCTCTGGCGATAAGAAGAACCGAATGCTTCAAGGATTTCTATTGGTACAAAGTATTTGTTTGAGATGATAAAACGATTCGCTTCCAAATTGGTATATTACACATGCATAGGCGCCAAGGACAGAATTTTCGACCACTGCTTTCCTCGTAATTCTGTAGCAACAACTCCTGCAACCGTAAAGTCAGTAGCTGAGTCAAAAACTAAGATGTAGACCACCTAGAGACTAACCGTTCATTCTGGTTCCGATCGGATCACCCGACTTATTGACCAGCACACATGCGTTGTCATCGAATTTGACAATTGTTCCATCTGGTCTTTGCATCTCCTTCCTTGCGCGAACGACGACAGCGTGCCGGATATCGCCGCGACGGACCTTGTTCGCGATGCCGCTGTTGTTCGTGCTCTCGGGGCCGAAGTTCCGCTGTTTCTGAACCACAACCACTATCCGGTCACCTATTTCCAGTTGAAATCATATCAGAATCAAAGCTCGCCAAATCGTAGATATCGCATTAGATGTATAACCCACCGACTGTGGCCGGCCGCTTCTTCTTCAAGACATTCACACATTCGACGACCGCGGCGCCGGAGTTGTCGATGCAGTTGAGCAACGTCTGCCGACCACGTCAGTAAGCATTTAGAAACACGATCGAACCTTCGGAAGAAAATACCGCTTACCTTTAATTGAATCATTTTGAGAGTATGAATGCTAAGGAGGGGTATCTGACGATGTCAGGGCCGTCTTGCCTGGGCTGGCCGAAAGATTTCCATGTCCGGGCCAGCAGGTTTCGCCGACCGCCGACCCCGGAAAAAGCGCACCACTGCAGCACATACTGCCGCATGACTGATCGCATGGGCAACGCAGCCGCCAAAGTAGTGTTGTCCTAGTGAATGTCGCATTATTGAAGGCCTTTCTCCCCTCCCATTCCATGCGCGCTAGTTCCTCGGAGGCATCCACTCGCCTTTCCACTATGTCCACACCTTTGTATTTGGGCTCCTTTCTCCTTGCGTTTTTATGAATTGCTAAATCTACGCTCCTTTGGCGGATCATCCCTGGTCTCAAGATCCGCACTTCCGCTTGGGCCTCCTCTGACAGGACATTGAGCCGCCAATTCACAACGCATACATTTCATAGCGGCCGACCTTTCTTGTATGGGAGATTGCTGATACTGCCTTCGCTATGCCGTCCGCAAAGGAGAGAGATAGCCCGTCTGTCGACCGTCGCGACCGTCTGACGCTTGCGAAACTGGCCAGCTACGACGATATCGCGACGGATGCGCTGGTGGACCGGGTACGTGGTCCCTCACTGTCATGCATGTTTCAGTCTCGTTGCTGACTCTTCAACTCTACAGGCTTACTTCTGGACCAATACTCGCAAGAATAGAACCAAATACAACCCCATGCGGGGCATTGTCGACGATGATGTCGCTCGCATCCTCCTACACGATGTCATTGTCGCAAAGGACCCCGCGAAAGCGGAACGAGAATTGCTGGCGATGTCAGGACTGAAGAAATTCATCGTCCGGTTGCCCAACGATCGCGAGAAGGATTGGTTTCGCCGTCACCTGCGCAAATACATTCAGATGTACCTGCCTGACTCCCCGTTTGAGATCACCACGACCAATCGTTACACAATCACGGAACATGAGGCTGCGGTCTGCGCTCGCAAATTCATCAAGCAAGGACAGGAGATCAAATATCTAAGCGGAACTCTTGTACCCATGACTCGGGAAGAAGAGCGGGATCTGGACCTGAAGCGAAAGGATTTCAGCATTGTGATGTCCAGTAGGAAGAAGACCCCGTCTTTCTTCCTTGGGCCTGCTCGATTCGCCAATCACGACTGTAATGCGAATGGAAAATTGGTGACGCGTGGATCCGAAGGCATGCAGGTTGTGGCTACTCGGGACATCTACATTGGGGAGGAGATTACAGTATCCTACGGAGACGACTATTTTGGGATTGACAACTGCGAGTGTCTGTGTCTTACCTGCGAACGACTGGTCCGCAATGGATGGGCGCCGCATGTGCCACCTGAGCCTCAGAGTAAGGCGTCCACGCCTGCGCTGAACGATGATAATCTGTCAGTGGACAGTCATGTCTCGCCTAAGAAGCGCAAATTTGCGCCTGACTCAGACACCGAGACTTCTGCCCCGTCCACTCCTTGCAAACGAGGCAAATTTGTTCGCCAGAGTTCCAAATTGAGATCCGAAGTGTCATTCCTCGAAGTTGCTACTTCGATTGAGCAACCTGCTGGCCCTTCCCCCGTGTCCAATGGTCCTGATAATATTGGGGTTTTGGGTGACAGCACTGTCAAGCCGGGAAACGGCAAGGCCGTGGACGCTGCTCTGCCTTCTCCGCCTGCGGATTCTCCTCCGTCGACTGCCGCGAACGAGTCAGAACGCTCATCAACATCAACAACCGCAACCTCTGTGTGCGATGCTGCGGTCACAATCAAAGTGGAAGAAACGATAGAAAAATCTGTGGAGAAAGTTTCCGCCATAGCCGAGACAAACATTGAGCTATCGCTTACATCTCAACGCGCAGACAGCATTGAGGGAGACACAAAATCAGAACTATCAGATCAGCCGAGCACATTGGGACAAGAATCTATTGGTTCTAACAGAAAGAAGCCCAGAAAGTCTGGTGTAAAAACCGCTGTTGTTGAGTCGGTGGAGGCTGAGTCACAACTCGTCCGTGTTCCAGGGGATTATACCAAGACCTCGAAACTTTTGGCGCAGACATACGACCGCTGGGTTGACTGTCACACTTGCAATGCCTGGTTTGTCCAACATAACTCCTATTTGACTCGACGGGAGTGCCCTCGGTGCGAGCGCCACTCTATGTTGTATGGATATCGCTGGCCTAAGACTGATAAGGAAGGTCCGTCCGACGATGAAGAACGAGTGATGGACCATCGGACGGTGCACCGCTTTCTATACCCTGAGGAAGAGGCACTCATTTCGCGTAAGGACCGTGGCGTCAGTTTCGGCGTGACGCCCACGCCGGAATTATCTGAGCCACGCACAGAGACCGAAGGAAGCGAGGGCTGTGACGACAGGCGCACTACTCGTGCCAGCCGGCGACGCACTCATTCGCTTCGAATGACAATGTGATGATGGCAACTTTTGTGTTTTTTGGCATTCTGTACTAATTGGAAATGGTGTTTTGGTGCAGGTAACATTTCATTGCAGTGTTGGATCAGGGATTTACTGGGGGATGGCACTTCAAGACACGGCATATTGCATCTGTAGACATGGTTTCATGATTTGACCTCATTTTTGGCATACCGCTATTCTGTACAAGATGCAGTTATCTAACATATCCAGTTTATTGGACAATGACACAATCTCACACGTCAGACCTACAGTCACCGACCGTATGCTATTCCTATGGTGTCTTCCCCGCATTTTGCGGTACTCCACGTTTTCTTCATGATTCCTTCGCCGCAATGGGAAATATAACTGCACCAATGGCGAAGGGCTCTGTTTCCCTTCCCCCGACCTTGGCATCTAACTTGGCATCGCCCTTCGTTTGTTCTCCAGATCTCCAGATCTGATCTCGGTGTGTCTCATACCGAGAACCTGCCAGTGTGCTGCTGCACCAAGTTGCCATATAAACGAGCAGAGATGCTCTGAATCCTACGGGAGTCGTATCCTGGGCCATTCCCTGGTAAGATCGTCGTCAGCCATGGCGATCTCAACGAAGTATATATTTGCTCTTTGCTTCTTACTGACATTCTCGCTCTCTAGCGCCTACGAAGACCCCCTCGTCGAACTCGACTATGGACAATTCCAGGGCAAATATGACTCTACCTATAATCTCTCATACTTCCGCAAGATTCCTTTTGCAGCGCCTCCAACAGGCCAGAACCGGTTTAGAGCTCCTCAGCCGCCTGTCAGGATCACGAATGGCGTCTATGACACCGATCAGGACTTTGACATGTGCCCGCAACGCACGGTCAATGGCTCCGAAGACTGCCTCTACCTTGGCCTGTTCTCACGACCGTGGGATGCTACAGTCGCTCCATCGTCTGCTTCTAGACCAGTACTGGTCGTCTTCTACGGTGGTGGCTTCATTCAAGGCAGCGCTTCGTTTACACTCCCTCCGTCCTCATATCCAATCCTGAACGTAACCGAGCTTAATGACTATGTGGTCATCTACCCCAACTACCGGGTCAATGCCTTCGGCTTCCTTCCAGGCAAGGCAATCAAGCGCTCTCCAACGTCTGATCTCAACCCCGGCCTCCTGGACCAGCAGTATGTCCTCAAGTGGGTGCAGAAATACATCCACCACTTCGGCGGCGACCCCAGCAACGTCACGATCTGGGGCCAATCCGCCGGCGCCGGCTCGGTGGTGGCTCAGGTCCTCGCCAACGGACGGGGCAGTCAACCCAAGCTCTTCGACAAAGCGCTCGCCAGCTCGCCATTCTGGCCAAAGACCTACGCATACGACTCCCCGGAAGCAGAAGCCATCTACGACCAGCTCGTCACCCTCACCGGCTGCGCCAACGCCACGGACTCCCTCGCCTGCCTCAAATCCGTCGACGTCCAGACCATCCGTGACGCAAACCTGATCATCAGCGCCAGCCACACCTACAACACAAGCTCCTTCACCTGGGGCCCCGTCATCGATGGCGAGTTCCTCCAGGAGACCCTCACCACCGCCGTCGCCCGCCGCAAACTCAAAACCCACTTCGTCTTCAGCATGTACAACGCCCACGAGGGGGAGAACTTCCTCCCCTCCGGCCTGGGCAAGACCGCCACAACCGCCGGGTTCAATTCCTCCGCTGCAAGCTTCCACACCTGGCTGACGGGGTTCCTGCCGGGTCTCTCGCCCGAGCACATCGCCCTCCTCGAATCAAAGTACTACCCACCTACCGGCGAAACCGAGACAATCGACCTGTACAATACGACGCTCGTCCGCGCGGGTTTGGTTTACAGGGATCTTGTCCTCGCTTGCCCGTCGTACTGGCTTGCCTTGTCCGCGAGACGGAGCGGGTATCTAGGTGAATATACGATTTCACCGGCTAAGCACGCGAGCGATACCATCTATGTTCGTTTTCCCCATTCTGCCATCACCCATCCTCAATTATCACTTCCCAAGGCGTGAACTAACGGGAGATAGTGGAACCGAGTCAACGCAATCCAGCAGACTGATCCATTGATCTATGAAGGATTCGCAGGCGCTTTTGGGAGTTTCTTCCAGACAGGAGATCCGAATGCGCATAAGTTGACGAATGCGTCGGAGGCGGGGGTGCCGGGTCTCAAGAAGACCGGGGAGGAGTGGGTGATTGCTCCGGATGGGTTTGCGACTGCCGAGGTGTCCTTTCTGAAGGAGAGGTGTGATTTTTGGGAGTCGGTTGGGGAGCGGGTTCCTGTTTGATAGTGAAAGATATACAGTGTGGATCTAGTGGCTGTGGATGAATCATGAATAATGCCATTGATGAGTTGGATGATGTGATGTTGTAGATATACAGTATTATACATATGTCCAGATCCGATGGTCTATCCTGGTATTCCTTTCCTGGGATCCATATCCGAACGCCTTGCCTGTTCACATAAATTTATACACAAACACAATGGTACAACTTTGTCCTGGTCAGACGAGTTCGCTAGATCAGTGCCTGACCACGGAACATGCCCTCGCGGACTTCTTTGACTACGTCCTTTCGGTCCTTCTTGCCGACCAGCACGACACCGCGGCCGCGCTTGCCCATCCGGCCGAGACGGCCGAGACGATGGATAAAGTCAATGGTTGTGTGCGGGACGTGGTAGAGAATGACAGTCTTGACTGCAAGAGTGTCAATACCGCGGGAGGCCAAGTCAGTTGTGACGAGCACCTTGGTGTTGGCAAGGCGGCGGGCGGAATCCTGGTTCGTCTTCTGGGGCATCTCGAATGGGATCGCGTCTTCGTGACGGCGCTGCTTCTGAGCCAGCAGGATTTCATCCGGGGTTGGAGGAGGTGGTGCTTCGGTGAATTCGGCGAGGATTTCCTCTTGCTTTCGAGCATCAGAGTCCCGCGAGAGAGACTGCGCGTCGATACCCTTGGACCGAAGGAATTGAGCCACCTCGTCTGCCTCTTCGCGCTCGTTCACAAAGACAAGGATTTTCTTGGTCTTTGGCGCAACGTACGAGGCGTAAGGACCCTCTGATTCGGAATCGCCTGCCTTGCCTATCGACCAGATGACGTCGGCACATGCCAGGCTGCGGTTTCCGCGGTATGGATCCTTTTCGATATCGACCACACCCAGCTGCACACGACGAGGAATTGCGTGGAGGTTAGGCGTCGTGAGCCGCTTGATGTCCGGATAACGCTTTCGCAAGAGGTTATCAAGACTCCGGGGGATAGTGGCGGAGCACAGAATCAGCTTGCGGAGTGAAGGAGCGACCTTGCTAATGATCTCTGTGGTTGTTGGGGCAAAGGACCGATCTAGGAGCGAATCTGCCTCGTCCAGAACCAGGTGACTGACTCGGCTGAGCACGTAGGGCTCTGTTTTCGCGATGGATGCGAGCAGGTGAGGGGTGGCAACGAGAATGTCGATTCCGTCAGGGTGGAATAGCGTGTTCTTGATGCGGCGTGGAGTGAGATTGGAGGATATCATTCCGGATCGGTATTTGACTGTGTGAGACAGTGCTTTCACCTTTACGCCCACCTGAGCCACCAACTCCGATGTGGGCACCAGGATGATCGCCCTGGGCCTTCCCGCATTTGAGAGCGGCGGAATCTCGGGTTCGATATCAAAAGCTCTATTTTTCAGCTTCTCTTCCCTCTCCCTAGCCTTCTCTTCCTGCTCCTTCTTCTCTAGTTCTTTGTCCCGAGCTTCTTCACGCTTGACCGCGTCCACAACTGGAAGTAGATACGCCAGGGTCTTGCCCGATCCCGTCTCTGCCGCTAGAAGGTATTGGTCGTACTGAGGCTCGTCGTCCTCCGCTTTCGCTGGTTTCTTCTCCGTCTTTGGTTCCTCTAAAAGTCTCGGGATGGCAAGACGCTGAATCGGTGTCGGCGTCACGTCGACCAGACCGGGCAAAGCCTGGGAAGAAATCGAATTGCGTACGACAGGCAGGAGTTGAAATTGATCGAAGCTGGTTATATCGGCAATCTTGGCCTTGATGGCCGCGCGACGACCGTACGGAATAGGCGCCAATGCTGTTTGCATCTTCAGCGCCTTATATAACGGACTTTCCTTCTGGGAATCCTCTTCGGGCTCTGCAGAGCGCTTCTGAGCTGCTCGAGACCTTGCTCTCGGTGTGTCGCGAACTCGTGCTTCTGTCTGATTCATTCCCGCAAAAGGTCCAAACCGTTCCTTGTCACCCCGAGTTTTCTTCACAGATGGTTTAGCGACATCTGGCGATAGAGTCATCCGAGCGACTCTGCGGCGGAGTCGAGCAGTGGCCATCGAACGGGTAGCCTGCAACGACGACGGTAGCGGCGTCGTTGCGCGAGACTGACAAAACAGACATACTGAAGGAGGCAGAGGCAGAGGTAATCTGCCTAGTCGATTCATTGTGACGGTGAGTCGACAAGACCAAGTGCTCCTGCAAAAAGCCTGCTGAAGATATTGATATCTAATGAGTGGATTGAAACTTTCCTGGAAATTTGCGGCTTGGCCAGCCCCGAAACCACGCTAACCCAGAATAGGTCTAGAAGGATCGGAGGCCGAACCTTGGAAACAAGGCCATAAGGCTCTCAGGCGGCAGGCCGCAACAGTTGCTATGGAGACACCCGCCGCTTCAAAACGTCAACATCTGCTGCCCTCTGCAACTGCAACAGGCACAGGTACCTTGCTTGTTCCTGATCCACCCGGCTTACTTATCCTGCTTCATTCATAGTTAATTCTCCCCTCCTCTCTTCTGTCATCGACAGATCCTCCTCGTGCTTGTTTTTTCTTTTCTTTTTGGTGCTTGTCTACCCTCGTGTTGTTGTTGTCGGTTTATCCTTTCTCTTTTGCACGGTGGATGTGGTGGTATCCTGTCACTTATCAATCCATCTGTCCCACATCCCGATCCGTTGACGATCTCTGCTCATCTGCATTTCTATATCTCCTCGTTATCGGGGCAGCAGTATTCTTTCGCTCCACCACCAGGTACAAAATTGGCGATCTTTTGATGAATATCCCTTTGTGACGAATCTGCCACGACTTGTACGAACAATATCCTCAAAGTTAGTCCATCACCATTTTGTTGGTTATCGAAGCGCCATTCGTCATTTGTTGTTGTTTATCAGAATAAGGTATGGGCGCGTTCTTCTTGCAAGGGATATATCCCGGGGTTGCACGGGCCATTCCTTTGTTATGCTCTTTGTCAAAACATGACACCTGCTGATACATGGACCACAGCGTTGGAATTTTCTTTATTCCCCTCGGTTCTCTTTGTGCTATCTGCCATCTTTGGGTGATCATTGTCTCCTCTCAGAATGGGTAGTGGCTCGGCTCAGCGCCCTCTATCCGAAGTAAGCCCAGTGGCTCAGAGACGTAACTCACCAGTGTGGAATCAAAACACTAAAGTAAGTTCCTTTGTGCGCTGTCTTTGCGAGAGAACCTAACGTATGATTGGGCAGACTATGAGAAATAGCGATGCCTCGAGCTTCGAGGTTTCCTCCTCACCACGCCTCTTCTGGCAAGGCCGTGAATCAGGCTCGCCTTTCCCAAGGAGTTCCGAGAACCAGGCCCCATATGATCCAGACTCTCCGTATTCAGCATCCAAGCGTCCATCGCTGGAAAATCTCAAGCGCGCATCTCGAGTGAAAAACAGCAACATGCTGCGTGAACGTAACCAAGAGTACGATCCAGCTAGCGTATATGTTCCACAACGACCGTTGGCGACAAGTAGATCGCCACAGAGACAGCCTCAAAGCAACTCATCTCCTCAGCAGCCCCCAAACCGTGATGACCGCCAACCAGGACCACGACCTCCATCACCGAGCAAAGACCAGGTATCTCCAGCCAAATCCTCCCTGTCTCGTGCCAGTCGATTTGGCGTCAAAGGAACCGGCTTCGATCCTGAGAGCGAGATCTGGTCGGATTTCGACAGCGTTGGTAATCGGTACCCTAAGAGCGTGACCTTCGATGCTGCTCCTCCTCAGGTGAATGAGTACGAGATGACTACTCCAGACCCTTCGTCGATCGCCTCGGAGTCTCGCGACGGAAGCTATGACTCCGAAGAGGATGAGGTTGATGTCAGTTTCGATCGGGAATCTTCACTTGACCGCGACGATAGCTTCGATGCCTCTTTGGAGGATCTTGAAAAGACCCCCGTTGTACTCCCCGAGGATTGGCGCTATATGAGTCCTTCCACCGCAAACGACGAGCTTGTGAAGGAGGATGACGACCCATTTACTGAGGATGACGAATCCCACAGTCCCGGGCCCACGACTCCCTCACAGCAAAAACTGCCTCTCCAGCATTCCCGTGTGGAGTCATTGGATTCGAACGGAGAGCGTCGTCCTCTGCCTCCCCTGCCTGGCGCGGGTCGTCTACCTGTCACCCCTCACTCTTCCTCGCCTGGAAAATTAGCAGCAGCGTTCGAGTTGGGAAGTGGTGGTAAAAGGGTTCTTCCCTCCCCCCCTGCTCCTGCATCATGTACAAAGTCGGATATCAGTGAATTGAGCCGTGCATCCATGTCTTTGGAGGACAGACTGCGTTTGATGATGATCCGCAAGGATGAACGGGCCAAGCAGGAGCAGGAGCACGCTACTGCCGAACCAGAACATGTCAAGCCATCCGAGGTGGCCGACCATGCCACGGAGGACCGCAACAATGATGAGGCTAAGGATGTGGAGGAGCATGATACTGATGAAATCGATATTGCTATGCCTCGAATCTCCAGAGACTCCATCTTGAAAGACCTCCGCAGAAGCGATAGCTTCCTGGACGACCCATATGATGAGGACGAGTCTATGATTGCATCCAGTCCCCACCATTACATGAATTATGATCCAGACGTTCCCATTCCATCTCTTGAGAACGATAATGACATTGACGACGATTATGAAGACTCGGACTCTGACGTGGTGATCAAACGAGAAGAGCACGATGATGATCTCTACGACATACCCAAATACGATGAAACCCTCCCGTCCCTTGATTCCTCCGTCAAGGATTTGGAAGACAAGCCTGCTACTGACGCCTCCCAGGCCTCTCAGCTGTCCGAGGATATCTTCGAGCACCGAAAGCGGGAGTCCCAAGGATCCAACGATAGCCAGGCAACTCCTGTGCCCCAGGAAAGACCCGAGGAGGCGGTAGATGGACCCGATAACACTGACGACCAAGAGCTCCCAGGTCCGAAGATGGCAGCAATCACGGAATCCCTACGACGCCCGATGACCCCGGAGATGAATGAGCCTGTCTCTGATCCATGTACCCCCGACTCAGTGATCCGTCACCCGATTGACGAAGAGGATGACGACTCTCAGACCTCTTCCGACGAAAGTGTACCGGAGCCGGTTGCTACTGTCAAGGCACCCAACGGACTCAAGACACGCCCTTCTCTTACACCGGCGGATGTAGATTCGATGGCGGCAGTCCGTCGCAAGGTCAGCGGACAGCAGCCCCCACCAATGCTTACCCTGAGCAAGCAGATATCCCAAGAATCTGGCCACTCATCCCCCGACGAATCCGCGTCAGAGTCTGGTGATCAGTCCGCTCACCTGGCGGCCTCTACCGCGCCCAACAAGGACCTCACGCAGCGTCAGACCAGTTTTGTTAAGCTGGATATCCCATTCAGCATCCAAGAAGAGAGCCTCGGCATGGGTCTAGACAAGGAATTTGACCGAGTCATTGAATCCCAAAAGGTTGCGTTTGAGAAGTCCCTAGCCCAGTTATTTGCTTCCGCGCCCACTACCTCTACCCCGGATTCCCATAATCCTCAGGACCCCAGGAACCCTTTTATTGCCCCTAGAGCACCAGCTGACAGACAATTTCCCATACAGAGAGGTTATCTCATGAGGCATAACACCAAGGTTGTCATTGCTAGCAATCGCAGTGATGAAGAACCAGCCCCCGCGCCTGGCGAGACCTCGACCGACCCGCGTACAGTGAGGTCTCCAGCCCCCTCACCGCGAAAGGCGAGCCAGCAAACATGGACAACCGTACCCTGGAATGGACAACCTCGCCGTCCGAGCATGAGAATGTCTGGTGGTATCCCCAAGAAGAAGCCGGTTGCAGGCCCTGTGCCACCCCTTCCAGGTCAATCGAGCAACGTCCAGGAATCCATCGCACCAATTGAGGAGAGTGAACCCACCTTGGATGGTGCTCTGGATGATGGCGAGGAACGCGGCCGCCTGTTTGTCAAGGTCATCGGGATGAAATACCTCGATCTGCCACTCCCCAAGGGTGAGTATTCATTCGCTGGTCTTCCAACCAACCCCCTTCCTTCTCCGTGCGACCTGCCGATGCTAACTGCAGAACTAGGCGAGCGATCGTACTTTGCTCTTACGCTGGATAATGGCCTTCATTGCGTCACCACTGCTTGGCTGGAACTCGGGAAAACCGCTCCGATCGGACAAGAATTCGAGCTCATTGTACAAAATGAGCTCGAATTCCAGCTGACACTTCAAATGAAAGTCGATGATGCTAAATTCAGGGTTCAGGAACCCGCTGCCCCTGCGTCACCTGCGAGACAGAAGGCGTCCACTTTCAGCAGGGTTTTCGCCTCACCACGCAAGCGCAAGGAAATGGAGATGAAACAGCAACTTGCCTCCCAGCAACAAAAGAGCAAGGACGTAAATGCTGGCGTCTGGGATAGACTGAGGACTCTTATTGCTCGTGACGGCAGCTTTGGACGGGCCTACGTTGCGCTCAGCGACCACGAGAAATATGCCTTCGGTCGGCCGTACACTGTCGATGTGGCTTGCTTCAACGAGTGGGCGGTCGATGAGCAACCAAGCAGCGTGAAGAGCAAAAAGAGCACGTCTAGTGCAGTCTCTCAACGACGCCCTCCATACAAGATTGGCAAACTGGAACTACAGCTCTTGTTCGTTCCTAAGCCCAAGGGTGGAAAGGACGAGGACATGCCCAAGAGCATGAATGCATGCATCCGCGAGATGCGCGAGGCGGAGGCTGCTTCATCCCGCACCTGGGAAGGATTTCTTTCTCAGCAAGGAGGTGATTGCCCGGTAAGTGCTCCACCCGACTAGCTCTGTATCGAGTCTGTACTTATGTGTCATGTTTTCGACAGTACTGGCGTCGCCGTTTCTTCAAGCTTCAAGGTTCCAAGTTGACAGCTTACCATGAAACCACCCGCCAACCCCGTGCCACGATCAACCTGTCGAAGGCTGCTAAGCTGATCGACGACAGGTCATCTCTAATCCAGAAAGAGACAACCACAAAAGGTGGCGGGCGACGCAAGTCTGCGTTCGCCGAGGAGGAAGAAGGCTACATGTTCGTGGAAGAAGGATTCCGTATCCGCTTTGGAAACGGTGAAGTGATCGACTTTTACGCTGACAGCGCAGCGGACAAGGAGGGATGGATGAAGGTTCTGGCTGAGACTGTCGGCAAGGGCAGCTCTTCTGGAAGTAGTCAAATCAAGCCTTGGACTGAGTTGGTCCTCAAGCGCGAACGAAGCATGAAGTCCAGAAGAGAGACAACTGATCGATTCTCCACTCACGCACCTCCTCCGCCAGTGAAAAAGGATGTCGCTTCCGCTGCGGGAATGACGGCGCCGGCGCCGGCATCACCACGACCAGGGCATAAACACACGCAGTCTCAGCCCGAGATCCGCAGTGCGGATGTTCGGCGCCAGAAGGCACGTTCGCTGATGTTCTGAAATGCATATCAACCCCAAATTTCTTTCCATTTCTCCCTGCGGCTCTTGGTACGGTTTCCGCTTGACTGTCTCTCGGAAGCCATTTGTCCGTTGTCTATTTTTGAGAAACTTGATTATTGCACATGCCTTCTCCTTTCTCTGTCTGTTTCTTTCTTTTCCTTTTTGACTTGTACTGATCGAAACGTTGGCGTCGGTGTCCAACTTGGCCATTTCTCTTTTGTTCTGACTCCCCTGGTCGTGGTCACTTCTACTCTCGGCTTCTGTGGGTTGACATCAAAGCATTCCGTATTGGGGATTCTGTCGCGAGCTCTTCCATGTTACATTTTGCCGTAAATTAATGACACATAGCGTCTTTCATTTCCTGCGTTGATAGTCGAATTAACTTGCATTCACTCTTTCTCTCCGTTAGATTTGAGTCGCTGTCACTGGAATAATTTTAGAGGTCAACTGGGTTTATACGCTGCGTATTACCAAGGTCTGTTGGCCAAATACTATGGTAACTAGATCTGACGCTAAGTAGACTGCTTTCACACTGGAATAAGTGTGATGCTACGAAAAATCACCTGACGCTTCAATGGTATGGTCCTTGTAGGGCCATTTGTATTATAGAAGCTGTCGGACACACCTGAATCCCATCTATATCCTCGGGAGTCCAGTATATCTTCATCAAATTCCTCTGCATTTTTACCTAGAAGAAATGATACGGCACGTTCAACCACCCTCCTCACCATTCGCACCCTCACCGTCCGACTCGGATTCCACAGCAGCGAGGGCCTCTCTCTGAGATTTCGGGTTGCGCTTACTGTCCTCCTTCTGTTCCGACTCTGTGGCATCGGTAGGTGGCGTTGGCAGTTTAGAAGCCGCCATACCGCCCGACGTAATGTAAAGGAATGTCTCCTGGCTGAAGTGATCGATATGGTTGAAGAACACCGAGAACCTGTTCACTTGTCAGCGACTGATTCGGAGAAGGGGAAGAGGGGAAGACTGTGGAGACTTACGCATTCGCTTGCTCTTCCTCGCGGAAGATCCGATTGTAGATCTCCCGCTGCTTGAACTCGTCGATTTCCTTCTGATACTTGCTGAAATCGATGGGTTCCTTGCCCAGCGTGGTGGTTGCCTTCTTGTTGTAGCCGTCGAAGATGGGCCGTTCCAGCAGCAGGCCCAGTCCCGGCGCCTTGGGGATGGCGATCTTGGTGGGTCCGTATGAGTCCACGATGCGCTGGGGATCGCACCCGGCTCGGACGAGCATTGTCGCCATGGCGACCATCTTGCGGATCTGGTGCATCATGAAGCTTTGGCCGTGGACTTTGAGGCTGAGCCACTCGGTGCCGTTGATGATGATCGGGTTGCGGTCGACCTTGAAGGACTTGATGAAGCGCTTGGCGGAGGGGTCGGTGTAGGTCTTCTGGATGGTGTAGTTGTAGAAATTGTTGGTGCCGACGTACTTGTCTAGTGTGGCTTGCAGGCGGTCCAGACGGGTGGTGGGGATCCGGTATGCTCGTTTGGCTTCGGTGTAGGCGGTCTTGACTTTCTTGACAGCCTCGTAGATTTGCCGTCTGCGGGCTTCTTCTTCGGCCGATACCTCTGTGCTCTTGTCTTGGGTGGTTTGTTCGGAATCTGCAGGGTTAACTTCGGAGGAGGTTTGTTGCGCCGACTCTTTCTGACCGGCATCTTCGTCTTCTGGAGCTCTCTCCTCATCAAAGTATAGAGCCTTTTCGACTAACTTGCGGAGATCTTCTGGGAAGTTATGTAGAATAGGCTTGATACGCTCATTATCGACGTCTTCCCAGTAGGTAGCTACCTCCTCCTGTCGGGCTTTGTAAGCTTCAAGGTCTCCTTCCTTCTCGGCAAGCTCGGCAATCTTCCTGCCAAGATAAGTGCTGGGATGTGGCGGGAGGAAACAATAGCTTGGAATCAGGTACTCGTAGACACGAGAGTCGCACATCTGGTAACAGCTGAATCCCTTATTCGTGACCTGAATATCCCAAACCCGGATCTGTGGGCAAAGCTTCTCGTTGATCTTCTTAATGATGTCTGGATCTTCGACAATCAGTTTTAGCGAAACGACGTTACCCGCCGCATGGACACCCTTGTCTGTGCGCGCGCATCGGACCAAAGACGACTTTTTGGGGTCGGCAGCGTTGGCTTTGGAGATGGCACCCGCCGCAACGAACGCGGTAAACAGATCTCCTTCGATGGTCTTTTCCTTGTCACTCCTGGGTGCAAGTCAATATCCTAGTCCAAAGTCCCATAGGTGTCTAAGAGCCGTACAATTGCATTCCATGATAGCCCGTCCCAGCGTATCCAATTAATACAGCAACCTTCTTCTTCGGCCGCCGCTGCTCATTTTCGATATCTTCCGGCGAGAAATGTGTCGCATAGATAGGCCCTGACACTTCTTCACCGTTCTCAAGCTTGCGCCGTTTGGCTTCGTTTTGCTCCTCATTGCGCGCTCTCTTGTCTACCATGTGCCGACTTGCCAGGTTAGTTGATGACAGCTGGGACAGGTTGATCATCTTCGCGCGCGAACATACCTCCATTCTGCCCTTCCCATATTCCTCTTCTTACGCTTTTCACCAGCTTCTCCTGGTCCCTCAGCTCTTCGTTCGTTATTGTCCATGGTGAATTTCGTCTTTGCCAATGCTGTAATGACAATTTGGTCCCGAATTGCCGTTGTGCGGTCGTAGAATCGACTAATCTAGTAT
Source organism: Aspergillus lentulus (assembly GCF_001445615.1). NCBI lineage: Eukaryota > Fungi > Ascomycota > Eurotiomycetes > Eurotiales > Aspergillaceae > Aspergillus > Aspergillus lentulus. Next base: position 2,814,167 of record NW_028322118.1, read on the forward strand.
TTCGTAGCGACGGAGTGATTATTGCAAGGTTCCTGGGGGATGAATTAATCCCAGACAAGCACTGACGCAGGGAAACGTGGGCGCGCATGAAGAGACTTCTGCTGCGTCTAGATGGCTTCACATTAGCGTTTTTTGACCTTTTTTGGCTGCGATTTGACGTCGGAGACGCGCTACACCATATCGGGACTAGTGAAAGATCTATTGGACTATTCCCGAATCGTACAGCTCTTCGGCGCCTCAGGCACTAACAGTGGGTGCCTCGGGCATGCTCTTTGGTTCCAGCCTTTCAACTCCATCTCGCCTCATCCTTCTCTTCTACCACGCTCCTTTGTCCCTGTTCTGCAGTTCGGTTGTGTCAAGGCTGTGTCCAGGCTGTTGCATCACTTCTTCCCTCCTTTAAATCCGATCTGGCCTCTTCCGGCTGTCTGGACGGAAAAGAATGTCCTTCGTCTTTCGTTAAAAAGTTCTCTTCGGTGACATCAAGAATCTTTGCGCCGTTCCCCTTCGTGTTTGCTTGGAACCACGAGGTATTTACAGGTTTATCTTAGCTACGCGATAAATCTCAATCTCTCCCGGGATGGATCTTGCCAATACTCTCATCCGGACCGTGGTCCGGGCCTTCTATGAGACTCGCCAGATTCTCATAGTCGATGCGCTCTTCATCCACTCGGTGTATGTCTATTTTTCGAGGGCTTTACAAATGTCGGAAGCCTAGGTATACACGGCTGACATTCATTTCATTTAACTCGGTGTAGTCTCCATGCGGAAGATCTTGCGTTCCTGCTTGGCATGCAGCAGAAGGACCTGCGAAAACTTTGCGCCAAGTTGCGCGAAGATCGTTTGATCGCGGTGTATGGCTCGCTTGCAGTACCAGACTAATTGGACCTGCAACCAAGCTGACATGATTGACTTTTCCCCCGTGCAGAAGCACACGAGCCGAGATTCGAGATGGGTCAACCCGGCCTGTCAACCGTGAATACTACTATATCCCGTTACATCCGGTCATCGACGCAATCAAGTTCAAGGTCTCGAAATTAACCTCGACGATCAAAGCTCAGTACACGCCAAGCGAGGAAAGGAAGGAATACGTATGCTTGCGTTGCGGCGCAGAATGGACGGAGCTGGACGTTCTGAGTCTGTATTCGGACGAGGGCTTCGAGTGCCAGAACTGCGGGGCCATCCTAGAGCGAACGGAGGACGTCAAAGGAGCCGAGGGAATCGATCGCACGGGACACGAGAAAAACAGCAAGCTCATGGCCCAGCTTGATAACATGCTGAAACTGCTGAAGCAGATCGACTCGGTCGAGATCCCGCCCAACGACTTTGAGACGGCATGGCAGCACAAGGTCGACGTCGTCCGCAACCAACAAACACACCCTACCAGAGCCGCCATCGTCGTCCCTTCAAAACAGCAAGAAGCCGTCCGCGGCAACCTCAAGACCGACGCCGCCGCGCTGGAAATCTCCCTCACTTCCACCGAGGAGAAGAGTGCTGCCGAGCAAGCGGAAGAAGCGGCGCGCAAGGCCGCCCTCGAGAAGCAAAACGCCCTTCCCGTCTGGCACACCCACTCGACGGTCTCCACCACCGCCGGCAACGTCAACTACATCAAGACCGAGACAGACGCCGCCATCAAATCCGAAATCAAGGAGGAAGAAGACCGCAAACCCAAGATCGAGGACCTAGACGACAAGGTCGCTGCGTACTACGCCGAGATGGAACGAGAGAAAGCCCTGCAGGCCCAACGCGACGCCAGCAGCGCCGACGAGGACGATTCAGATGACGAATTCGACGAGGAATTCGAAGACGTCGGCGGTGTCTCCGCTAGCGACACCGCTTCTCCAGCGGTCATGGGCGGGCCTACCAGTGCACCTACCTCTGCGCCAGTCGGCATCAAGCGCGAGTTCGACACGGATTCCGGAACGAGTGCGCCTCAGACCGCTGTGGGCACGCCGAATACCCCCGCCGACGAGGGACCAGCAGCGAAGAAGATCAAATTGGAGCCTGATGTTAAAAAGGAGGAGTCTGATGAGGATGACGAAGAGTTTGAGGATGTCTGAGGCGGACAGTTGGCCGTCTCTGACAAGCTTCAAGGATCACGAGCGCGGGCGCTTGCGATCAGGTACCTGCAGAAGGGAGAAATGATGAAGCGACTAGGATTTTCATAGCCTACCTATCCCCGAGAGCCCACACTGACTCGGTCGTTGACTACTGGTTGGCTGGATATTACTGCTTCCGTAGGGAGTAGATTCTTGCATCGATTGCGAACGATCCTTACAATAGCCTGTACAATAGTTTCCACATGAAAAAAAATCAGTCGCCCATAACACAGATGTCGATTGAAAGATCATTCCATAGCTCTAGTCCATTCCTCTAAAACTTTTTCTTATAATCGTAGCAACAGAGATCATAGCTTCATTTGCTCCACAGCATCAGACCTTCCGCATCAGAAACGGTGTATAGTAGGTCGGTACAACAACCAAAGACGCCTGAACGCGCTCGACATGGAACCTCGTCATTGCGATGTCTCAAAGAACAATCACCCATCATGTAGCGCAAGTTCGGGAAGCTGTAAGATAAAGGAGAAAAAGGTCACGGAGAAGTGCCAAACTCCAACCGTGGTCGCCCGAAACAAAAGCCAAACAGCCAACGCCCGCTTCTGCTCTCGTTTGTTGGGCTGGAAAGGAAACGCCGACAAATGCAGTGTCTGCAAGTCCGATGTGAAACTTGGTCATAAAATCGTCACTCGTGTGTGATTCAATCACAGCGTTTCATCAAGTCCGTCGCCGGTCTACTCATCACGGTGAACCTGCCATTCCCATCTCCGAATCGCTCGGCAGCATGGAATTCTCTTCCCATTCATCTGGAGATGGCAAATCAGACACTGTCATCAAGGGTTAGACGTTGACAGGGGATCAAGGAGAAAATATTAGCATACCGGAAGCCAGTTCTTCTGGCATATTCACAGATAGCTCATCGATGGCTGCGCTAACGGCTACAAATAGATGGTCAGCCACGATCCCGGGCAAATGGGAAATGTAGGTACGGAATCGAGGGCAAACGAACCTTGCGCCTGACGGACAACCTCTTGGTCCTCTTCGCTGTCATCAAAATACGTAACCAAACAATGATCTATCACGGCTTTGACGCTTTCGATCACCTTTGCTTCCACATTGTTGGCAGGCCCAGTCAAGAAAGTCTTTCTTAGCTTCTCGACACTGTTGCGCACGAGCTCCTTTGCGATTTCGGCATGACGTGACTGCCAATCAGGGCCCATGGCTTCTGCTTCTGCACTGAAGAGTATTTGGTGTAGAAGCGCCAAAGTGGTGTTCCTGACCGTCCTGTCAGGAAAGATGAGTAGAGTTGGAGCCCAGTCAGGTATTTTGTCCACAATCTGCGCCAGAAACCAATTCTTCTCTAGACCAAGACGTTCGTTTCGACTTGTCAGCAAGCTTGTAAAGAATGCGAGATGCTCTCTACCGCCACTATCGTTGATTGACTCAATGCCCTTGGCAACAAAGTCAATGAGTGTAATGATTCTGTTCTCATCAGGGCTTCTTTGGCAAAGAACCAAGGTCGCCTCCAGAAACGGTGCACAGAGCTCAGCGGGCTCAAGCCTGAGTCCATCTTCCAAAACCTTGCATAGCGGATCCATTAGACCGCCTTCAGGTTCCGAGTCCAGCAAAAAACCGACGATAGCCATAGAAGCGTGAGGATTATGATTTGTATGAAGGATCTTCTTCAGCAATGATAGCTCGCGATCCCTCCCGAGAGAACGAACGAACACATTTTCTGTGATTGTAAGTGAAAACTTGCCATTCGGTAAGGAGCGCCGCTCATCATCCGAGGTTGGGGCCACAGTGAGGTCAACCTTTGTCAACAGGAATGCCAAAAGGTCCATGAGTCTCCTGTGCGAAAATTTCCTGCCCTTTTCGACTAGTCTGCAGTAAGACAGATATTGACGCTTCAACCTCTTTGAGTCTTCTCCATCGAGCCACACAATTTCCAGACATTTGAGGAGAAACCCGCTGTTCAAGATCATCTCACTCTCATAACTTCCCAGGTTGGCAAGAGACAGAAGAAATGTGAAGTAATCGTCCCATGAACGGCTTGTAGTATGGAGAACGGGCCATAGCCCATCCAGAGTGGCAACGACATTCTCAAATCCATCAAGGTATCGCATGTGCCATTTCTCCTTCGCACGGTCATCGAGATGTGTCTCCTCACGGAGCTCTTGAAGTCTTTCGAGTGCGCGCATAATGATCTTGATCGTACTGTCCCGGACAGACGCATGAGGACTTCTCAGTACCAGATTGCGAATACCTGCTGATCGCTCCACCACCCACTCGAGCACTCTGTGAGCTCCCTTTGGCAACTCATTGATCACTCCCACAAGCTCCGAGACGAAGACATCGAGACCCAGGGGCTCCCTGGTTCTCGCAATCAGTTGTTCTAGGGTATCTAATGCGATGAAGACCACGTCCTGATCCACTTTAGGTCTCTTGTTCGTGATCTCCTTATCATGAAGTCGGGACAGGAGATGTCGGACAAACAAGGCATGATAAGGGTCCATAAGACAGTATGTTCGTATAAAGACCTCATTTTCCATCGCAATGTGGTTTGCTAGCGGAATCGGTAAGGACACATGCACTGGATGGTCGGCCTTGGAAGGCTTGTACAGCAATTTTTCCGACTCCATACTCGAGATGCGTTGGTAGAAGAGCATGTAAGCGTTCCAGACCTTGTTGAATCGCACTTGGTTTACGGTGGCGGAGTGGACCGAATCGTTATAACCACCAAAACACTGATCTGCAATCTTGGATGGGTCGAACCTGCTTACGTCCGAATCATTGAATTCCACCCAAGAGCCTCTTCCTCCAGCATTGGGCCTCTCCCGAATATATGAGTAATAGTGCCCTGACTCCGCTGTTCCGCTGTGAACCAGAACCCCGACGAGCTTGAAGACGTCCTCTTGGACATCCGAGTCCTGGTCAGAAAGATATTCGACTTTGAATGGGCTCATATCAATGTGCTCAGGAAAGCGGAATTCATCATTGATTTTGCTCCGCATCATTGTGATCATGTCAAAGTCGAAGCGCTTGAGGTGGAAAATTAGGTTGTCCGGCACTTCCTTCAAGCAGGCCCTATACCGAGAAGTCAGCGTCAGTTGTGCTACTGCGGAATGCCAGTTGCAGCCTACCTCTTAACAGCGTCGACATGCCGCCCACAGGATGTGCAAGAGTATTTGTTATCTAGCAAGAATAGTCAGAATGACGGCCAACCCACAACCTTTGTCTCTCGAAGTCGCTTACCTCCTTGCATTATCTCTCCCTCGACATAGGCCTGTAGACTCTCCTCGAGACTCGCTTTGCCCTTAATCTCGCATTGGATGGCGGAGAAAGGCTCCAGACGCTCGGAGATGTGAGGGCATTCCTTGGACTTGATTTGCTGGACCAGCTGGCCGCCGTAGAAAGACCGGAACTTCTTCCTGTCCTCGGTGCCAGTGATCTGAGCCTCCCATCTGTCAAACAGCAGGTTATAGAATTCGTCCACGTCCATTTGAATCGTTACATCGATTGGTTCGTTGTCGTAAGTTCGGATGTTATCTACCAGCCCTTGAGGATCGACATTCCTGAGCCACGTCTCTTGCATGTAAGCAAAGAGCTTCTTCGTTTCAGCGAGTAACCTCTGGGAAGCATCCGGATCTGAAAGGTGGAGTTGCAGCATGAAATCGCGGAACTGAACGTTCATAAACAGTTGGGTTAGAAGAGAGTTCAGATAGCAGGTGTTGGAAAGATTCTTAAGTCCCGCATAACCTTCGGGAGCACGAATCATTTTGTGCCGATCAAAACACCAGCTGGAGGAGTATGTATAATCTGCCAGATCGCAACAGTTGATCAGTATCACAATGGCCAGGCCACACGTGCTAGGAACAGGGAATCTGTACCTCCAGGGATCAGCTCTTTGACACAATCGATTACCGTGCAGTAATCATCGGAGTATTTGCACAATAGACTGAGGATGCCATAGAGCTCTTGGCGGGTCTGAGCGTGCATGACTGGGATCTGCGGAACTATGAGGCTGTCCGATTCCTCAGATAGGTTGGGGAAAAGGTAATTGTCAATGAGCTTCTCGGCAAGGTCGCTATAAGAGGAGGGTGAGTGAGGGTCGGAAACTGAGCATTTGATTCAATCAACTTACAAGGAGTCTACCCCAGTATTGCTCGAATCAGCTAAATCCAGGCAGGACCTCAAAAGACGACAGAATCCCAGAATAAGGTGATCAACGGGCTCACGTCCAACGAACTTCCCAAGAGTTAGTGAGGAGAGCGGATACACGACGGGACTCTCACTGACCTCTTGCGTCTTATGACCTAGCATGACGCTGCTCCACTGCTTGAGATACTCGCCATATATGAGGTCCTTAGGCGATTGCTCTGCGACTGACTGGAACACAAGGTGAGCGATGTCGAAAAATTCTTGGGATTGTTCAGCATGCTCCAGAGTCTGCGGCATGATCTTCACAAAAGCATCCCAGATAGTTGCCAACATATCAACTCTGACCGGGTTCTCGGAGGCCATTGTTTCCGATGAATCTTGCATTTCGCCATCGACCGATTTTGTTGGTTTCCTGGCCAGCTTGGATGGGCTGCAGGCGACGGCGATATGTTCGATTATCTCTCTGCGAATAGGTTGTCGAGTCTCATCCAAGAGGAGGGATACAAGGAGGCGGTCTAACTGTGCCTGTTGCTTGATAACTTCCCAGAATTTGTGATCGCGCAAGGAACCCTCGGTGAGCACGGCAAAGCAGTTGCAAACCAATCTCTGAACTCGCGATCCCAAGAGGCAAGTCGAGGGCATTCCCCGTCCGATTTCAATCAATTTCTGCAATCGCTGTACCAGCTGGGCGGAATTTGTGATTGTCAAGGAGTCGGCGGCTACAGGTGGTCTCACTACGCAGCGATCAGCACCGACGGGTTCAAGGTAGACAATGGCCAAGCCAGCTTACCCATGAGAGCATGAAGAAGGCATTCAACAAGGCTGGCGGCGATCTGAACTTTCGTCAGAGACTCTGGCAGTAATTCAGGCGCCTCCGGGCGTGTCAGGGCGGCGACGACGACACGGATGCTGTGAGAAACAAATGCCTGATTTGGAGCCGACTGCAATGATATCAGCACAGTTCATGATTGGCGAGGTCGGGGATTGGAACAACCTCTAATGCTTCTTCTCTCAAGCAGCTCGACAGGGTATTTGCAGAATAAAGCAGGCTGTACGGTCGGTCCGCTGGGAAGATGTCTTGCTCAGTCATGTGCACAGATTTGACTAATTCAATCACCCTCTCTTGAGGCGGAAAGACAACGAGAAAGTCATAGATCTGTGGTAGCCGGAGTAAGTAACAAAATCGTCAATGAAACGCACGCAAGGCCAAAAAGGATTACTCACCTCTCGAGCAAGGTGGCCATGAAGATTGAGAAGGTCGTACAGGTCATCAAAATGCTTGAGTACCTCAGAATCTACCGGAGTAAGTGACGGACGTCTACCAGTCGATGCCACCTCGCGGCTGTCAGCATTCTTCCGGATTAGGAGCAGCCCAGACCCAATCTTCAAGTCGCGTATTGTGAGATCAGGTTTCTCCAGAAGATCCAGTCGTCGGCCACCTGTAATGGTACTGAACTTTGAGAACCCCGTGAGCTGTTCGAGTTTCTCAACTAACTCAGCTGCGGTAGCAAGATCTCCAATTCGTAACGATCGAAATTTACTTTGAGCACTTCCGTTGAACGTCTGATACCGGATTTCAATCAACTCGCCCTTCACCGGATGATCAGGCAAGTCGGGGGGTGAATTCTGCGGCGGGCTATATTGAGGCCGAGTCCGTAGGCCCTGGAGAAACTGGCGAAGAAAGAGCAGTGAACGACTGAAGCGTAGTGCGTCGGCTCGGCTTTCATTTCCACTGAGGTCGCTTGCCATCGACTCGTCAGTACCATTGGCGGTGTTGCCAATGGATGGCTTCAAATGAGCCGCGGCAGATTTGAGTTGTTCAACACAACGATCCACCAAAGCAATATGAGTTGCCTCAACGGCCGATCGCGGAGAGCGGTTGATCACCGAGTGATCAAGGTAGACCTCGATCGCAAAATTTGTGGCGTCCGTTTCAATTGAGCCGGGCGGAGCCGTGAGGATGAAATTCCAGATACGGTCCAGCCCGGGAATTGAGACGACCTCATTCTCTTTAGCGATCGGCGGCGGATTGAATCGGACCTCGTAATTGACCGCTTGCTTTGCGAACGCGAGCAATTCGGGAGAGTAGTCATTAGGAGACAATTTTGGAAGGTATTCTTGAATACACCTTTCAATGAATGGATTGCGTTTTGGGCTGCGTCTCATGAGTTCGCACAACATGTCCCACACAGCTCGGCGGCCTTGCTCCACCAGAGTTTGGGACACCAGCACCTTCTCCCAAAGGACATCAGCCAGGTCCGCTGTGATAGAATCAGGGACTTTGTCAATAATGCGTGCAAGTAGTTGAATTCTGGATATGAATCCCGTCTTCGAGAAGGAGTCGGCAAAGTCCGTCTGCTTCATGTTTACAGTGTGAATCATTTCGGCGATGACCAGGGCCGGAAGATCAAAATCTGTGGCAAGCCTGCGTATCTCCTGCGTATCGTACCCTGGAAGGAGAGCGTTCAAGGCCTGAATGCTGCCGACAGTAAACTGGTTCATTTCAGCAATATCCTGAATGCAGCGTTCGTACGTCTCCATCTTATCACTTTCACTCAGCCCGACGCTTATCAATGAGCTCAACTGCGAGCTCGCAAACCTCTGCAAGAAAGCCTTGTGCTCTACCGAGAACTCCTCAAATGCAGCACTCTCGCGAATGAGGCGCACGCACAAACGCAGAGGAACAGCATCCACATGGGATGCATCCAGCAAGTCGTGTCGATTTCTCTCGCCTTGTTTTTCACGGACCTGATAGAGCAGTTGCTCACAGAACTCCACCATCCGTGCGTCAAACCGAGACAGAGGTAGCTCCAGAAGCTTGGAACACAGGTAGATTAATGCTGAGGACAATGGTGAATGCATGTGGAATGTCCTGGTAAGCATCCCGAGTACTTCGGATACCGTCCGGGGATCTTGTGACTCTGTCACTGTCTTCCAGATAGTATCCGTGTCTAAGTCTCCATAAGTAGAGGTGACAATCAGGAAGCCGACAACATTTCCACTTCTACTAATGAGTTGAGGATGTGAATCGACGCCGACAATGTAGTCGACAATCTTATTCTCCCTCAGGAAGCCGACGAGGAACCGGACAAGCGGGTGCTCGGTTCCTGTGGGATTGGGTTGGATATATTGCCGCCATACGTTGACGAGATCCGCTTGCATGGTCTCTATGCCATGGACCCTCAATTCCATGCGGCCATCCTTGATATGCTTCTGCAGTACGGCAAATCTCCAAGCGTAATAAATTATCCAGGCACGCTCATCTTGGGAGATCTGCTCAGGGAGCTCGATCAAGAGGTCTGTGGCGACCTGCGATGTGAAACTCGAATCGCGGCTGATGGCAAGATAGATACCGGAGATGCACCGAAGAATCGACTCACTCGCATCGCTTGTGACCCAGGGTGACTTCTTGGCGATGTGAACCTGATACTGTCCATCGATGTCCCGAGCGAACTGATAGATCTGTTTTAGAAAAACAGGGAAAGACGCGGACTCAGCGATACTTTCCTCCTCGCGGATCTTCCATTGCTCGACCCCAGAGTCCATGATGTTGTGCACAATGGTGAGGGTGTGCACCAAGGAAGAAGAGAGCTGCGACCATTGGGGTCTAGAAACAAGAGCCAGGAGGCAAGCAGCATACTCAGATAGCAGGTGGATCGTACCGATCGGAAGGAACGCAACTCGAATATTGAGCTGAACGACAAGATCAACAATCTCGGAACCGTGGGCGCGTTCCATGGCGCGATAGAAGGGGATGCCGTGCAATTGTAATATCCAGCCCAACGCTTGCAAGTATGCCCTTGACATAAGATCCACAGCCTGGATATCTGTGTTCTCAGCCAGTTGCTTCAAGGTTAGTATATCCAAGCGCACCAGACGAAAGCCAAGCAAAGCAAAGTTGATAAGGAATTCCTCCAAGCAAGACCAGATTCCTTGGCCATCATCAGGCTCCAGAGGCTGCCTATAATGGATAATCGTCAGCAAAAAAAAAAGAAAAAAGAGTTCTGCCGTCTTGTCGTAGTCACCGACGACTGGTGTTTCAAAAGGGCTGCTTACCCTCTGCGAAGCAATGACTCCACCAGCAAGGGTAAATCTTCCCAGAAGACTCGCTCATCCACGTATGTTTCATCAGTAAATTGATCCAAGCTCTGTGCAATCTCATCGAACCAGTGCTTCACGGCCAAGAAGACACCAACATCGTGTTGAGTTCCTGCGGGGCCCAGCTCCGTTAGTCCCGAGCAGCTTCAAACCCGCACCCAAATTATTGGATACACTTTGCATACCTTTCTCAATGATTGCGCTGATCCCCTCCAAGTTTTCCCGCAGGTCATCGGCGTCTCGTAGCTTGGGGAAGCTATCACTCAAAGGCGGCTGGCCTTGGAGCTGCTTCACCTCTGATGTGACAGGGTCCCGCAAAGCTCCCCCGAGCGTTCTCCACGTCGAAGTGTTGGGGTCCTGATCCATATCTTCCAAGTCGGCCACCTCAATCTCCGGACTCTGTGCAGGCGTCGACGATATCGAGACCACTTTGGGGGAATCAGCGGCTAGGGCAGCATTAGGCGGACCGGCGCCAGGATGCTCGGCGGTAGTGTCTAAGGAATCAGTCGCCATGGTATCGGAGGTAGGAGATTTCACATTGATGGTCACTCTGCTGGCGGGGGCGGTCGACGCAGGGACGTCGTGATCTGTCGGTCCGGACGTGGCAGGAGCAGCCGGCGTCGGCTTGGACATTCGAGAAATGGCAGCTTCGTCTATCGACAACGACTCAACGGCACCGCTTCCACTATCGAGACGCGGACGTTTCCGGGTAGATTGGGGATCGAGATCTTCCATGGAATCGCCGTGTGGACGCGTCGACTCGGTGGATTGAGTAGCGTCAGGCGGGGTGCTAGAGCTATCTAGCGGGGCAGCTGCCATGACATTTTCTCTACCTTCTGGTCGGAGTGTGAGGGAAATTTGAGGTATAATAGGAGGATGTAGTAATGGTTGACAAGTTGATGTCCACCCACAAACAGATAAGATGATAAATTCTCTCTGCGTATGGGGTGAGAAGACAGAAAAGAGAAAGTGTGTGAGAGTATGCGCGCGAAGCGCAGGGGGGTATGTCAATGGATTATTATGTAGAGAGTGGAAAGCAGAAAGCTACATAGATAACCACCAGATAGAAAGAAATAGTGAGGTAGATAGGCAGCTATCACTCTAATCAGTGAGACGACGATGATAATAATCACAAGTTTGGCGGAGAGAAGAGCACAAACCAAAGCAAACACCACCAAATCAAAAAGCTCGGACTTGGAGAGCTGAAAGAAGAATTAAACCTAGAATTAAGAACAGGCAGCTCTGACGTTGTGGTGGAGAAAGGCCTGGTGGGTCACCCTGTGTGAATCAAGCGCTGGTAGGCTACTGTTTTTCTTTGTCCGCAGGCTATGAACACATGAAGCCTAGGTGAGTGTAGGCTGCGTGGAGAAGAAACCCTTGATACAGCTCCTCCTTTAGAGCAGCATTTTGACTGGAAGGAAGACTTGACCTATGTATTGTTAAAAGATCTTTTCTGCAGTATAGTATGAAAATACTACCTAGGTGTAGTTAAGACCTCTCCGTAAGGTACTATGGGAAGGACAACACTAAATAATCAAGTACAGAGTACGGAAAACGATTGTGCAATCCCACGCGTGGCAGGTGAATAAGCTACCTTACCTTGTTTGCGGCCCCTCTGAGGATGCTCTTCTGAATATTATTTCTCACTGCAATTAGCGCATCGCGATCACAGCTTTGTGTCGTACAGAAGTACCTGGCCGCTGCGAAGGTATAGGACTTTTCAGGAGTCAACGTCAAAGGATCATTACCTATCATTAAGATTATACATACCCCTTACTGATTCTCATGATGGACCTCATAACGTGCATGTATAGCATCACGCCTAGCTTAATCTATTAGAATGCGACTGTCATGCTTTGCATTACTTTAGCATTCTTCGCCAATCAACCCGCCAACCAGCTGGAATTGAGAGGTACCTGAGGCTGAGGGGTATTTGGCGTGCTCGGATACTTGCAGTTCTGCCAGTAAAGAATAATAAGTTCTGATGATTTCTCAGACATCTGCCGCTTGATGGTTCATCCGCAGATAGTTGAATCCATTGTAGAAAGGTATGAACCACAGAGGATCTTCGTCTGATGCTCGTCCAAACCTAAATCTCATGGTCCCCACAGAAGCTTCCCAGACTTCTACTATGGACTTCTAGCGCGCCCAGTTTTTCATCTAAATTGAAAGTTTGATCAACCTCCTCAGTTTATCAATTCCTTGATTATTTCCATTGCACTTGAGCTTCGTTTTCTGCGATATCCATTGGGGCCTCGCATGAAAGTGTTTGTGCTACTTTGAACTTGTACAAGAATGCTAGCATACATTAAGACTGAGAGGTATGCACTTTGTAAAATGTACGCTGAGGTTTGAAGAGGTGTCATTACTCGGTCATCAATGTCTCAATCTTTCGAATGATCCTAGCTGGATTCCCAGCAGCAAGATGGAAAGCAGGAACATCCTATCACCATCGTTATCAGTCACAAGGACAAAGGATAGGAAAAATGACCACAGCTGCTATGGCTATGGACATACCTTAGTTACTACGCTCCCCGCCCCAATCGTCGCTCCCTTCCCAATCGTAACCCCCGGGAGGACGATCACGTCTCCGGCCAACCAGCAATCCTCGCCGATATGGATTTCTTTTCCCAGCTCCGGACCCTCAGTTCCATTGCGCACAGCGGGGTCCAGCGGATGAATTCCGCTATATAGACTGACGTTCGGACCTAGCATCGTTCGTGCCCCAATAGTGACAAGGCAAGTATCGATGATGACGCAGTTGAAGTTGATGAACACCCCTTCTCCTAACCGCACGTTGAAACCGTAGTCGATCCGGATCGGTGCCTCGACCCATGGCTCCCGTGATAGAAGAGCATCGTCTTCGGCGGGGTCCTGTTTTGGAGGTGGAGGAGGAGTCTTGTCATCGACGATGCTATCGACTATCAGCTGGAGTTCAGTGAGTATGCGAGACATGCTGCTCCCACATCTCAAGGTAGATTGTCGGTGTTACGAGACCATGTTGAGGATTGTTCTCGGTGTCATACACCTTTGAGAAATTTTCTTTCAATATTACTTACTCTTTCCAAAGCTCGATTTGCCGCCGGCGAGATATGTCACCGGCATTGTTGAATCGCTGACAGGCATGTTTACAGCGAGTCCGAACAGCTATCAGTTCTGGAGTGAAGGCATAGTAGAGCTCTCCTCGGAGCATCTTCTCTTTCTCGGACGGCATTCCGGTGAAAGTCATATTACAAAGATATGGATGTGTACAAATCGTGTTCTCTCTTGGTAGACAATGTTCGACCAACGATTGAAGCGTCATATTGTGGTCGAGTGGGGAAGTAACAACAATAGCTCAGGGACAATCCTAAAGTTAGACTAATCAATCCTCCCATATCCACAACAGACGCACTGGTATTGTTCTTGATCCGGCATAGATAAACATACACTATTGTTCTCTTTAATTTGCAAAGATGCATTGATATTTCTTTTCTACTTCATCTCAAGCTCTATACGTCCAGCCAAAGTTATAATAATCCAGACTATGACGCTTCTCTGAGGCCATCACAGCTTCCGCCGACAGACCAAAAAAGCTGCCCAACACCACTACCACTTCCACACGGTCATCCCGACCGAAAAACCAAAATGACCAAACAGACCTCATCCCAAGACGAAAGCGTCTCCTCCGGCAACCAGCCCAACACCAACAACATCACCCACACACCAGGCTGGCGACCCGCGCGACCCGCGCCGCCGCGATCCCGATCCCCTCCCCCCCTCGACCCATCCAACTATCCCAACGGCGAAAAGTCGCTCGCAGGCATATCGCTACGTGCCTTCCTCCTAGGCACAGCCCTCGGCGTCTCAACCAGCATCACGCTCTACCTCCTCTTCATCTCCCCACACCCGCTGTGGCGCGTCCCCTTCTTCATCTCCTCGCTCGCCCTCTTCCACTTCCTCGAATACTGGGTCACAGCGCAGTACAACACCCGCTACGCCTCGATCTCAGCGTACCTCCTCTCCTCGAACGGCTGGGCCTACAACGCCGCGCACAGCTCCGCCGTCGCCGAGTGTCTGCTCTCGCACACCCTCGGCCCGCGCGATGGATACACTTCCCTGACCGCGTCCGTCAACGGGATCAAGTGGCAGGTCGTGCTTGGAATCGCGCTGATGATGTGCGGGCAGACGGTCCGCACGCTGGCGATGAAGCAGGCGGGGACGAACTTCAACCATACGGTGCAGGTTGAGCGGCAGGAGGGCCATACCCTTGTGCGGCACGGGGTGTATGCGGTGCTGCGGCACCCCAGTTACTTTGGGTTCTTCTGGTGGGGGATGGGGACGCAACTGGTGCTGGGGAATGTGGTTTGTTTCGTTGGGTATGCGGCTGTGTTGTGGAACTTCTTTTACAATCGGATCAAGCGTGAGTGTTTTCTTCCGTCTGTTGCTGACTGCTGGTGGATTGGGCTAACGGAATGTAGGGGAGGAGAAATTTTTGGTATGCTTCTTTGGAGACGAATACGTCGAGTACAAGAAGAGAACTTGGGTTGGCATTCCTGGGATCTTCTGATGCCTATCTTCAAAAATTTATATCCCATATTTATTTGTACACTTGGAAGAAAATGGAGGATGAAATGTGTATCAATCATATATAGAACGTGCCAGAATGGTATCACCATATACAACCGAACGCCCTGCGCTATAGTCTAACGCGACTGAAGTCTAAAGTTTGCTCTCCGGTGCTACTCCCCCAACTGCACCGCTCATGTAGGCGCCCTCTGCATGGCTTCCCGAGTCGACATCTGCAGCTGTATTCCCGAAAAGAACAAGTTCACGACCACCTCTTGTACTCCACCAGGTGACGCAGTAATGGGCACGTTCGACATCCATCTCACCACTACTCAACGCTTCCCAGAAGCGCTCAATGCACATTTCACGCATCTCTGGTGTGCGGATCGTGTGAATAAGATTCGCGGTCAGTGGCAGCCATTCCTCGAGGTCCTCCACTCGCAGAAAACAGAGGCTGTCTATCAAAGCGAGGATCAAGGCAGCTTGCTCGGAAACTGGCGGGGACAGGCCCTGAGCACTTGCTGCTCCTTGCGTGGATTGCGGGAGCATCTTGTCGGATGCGTTTAGAGCTCTTTCGTGTAAAACTTCGAGGAGTATAGAGGGCAGCAACGGCTGACTATTTGCTACGAGTGACGGAGGGGCTGTCACCTGAATGACGGTCTTGAAGGCAAGGCGGAATTGGCGGGCGGATAGATTGTCAGGGAAGACCTTTGAATCATGAGCACAAATCGAAAGACCGGAAAACAAAAGATAGGACTTACAGCAAAGAGATTATCGATGTAGAAAGGAAGATGCCGGGCTGCTATGGCTGCATTCCCCGGAATCGCAAAGACAGCAAGAGCCACACTATGAGCGGCCTCGAAAATCTCGAGCAAATGGTTATTCCCACCTGCTGCGAGATACGGGAGTGTTGCAGAGATTAGAAGCTCCTCACTGCATTTCGGAGACAAAACAGGAGTGAAAAGCTCGGCGGTATTCAGAAAACAGAGATCCAGACAGCGCTCAATGGGGTGCTGTGGAATTTGACCAAGCTCGCTTGGTTTGACACTCTGTAGGAAATTCTCGGCCAGGTCCGGATACTGTGAAAGGATATCCACCGCCGTGAGGGTCACGAACGTGTGTTGCGAAGATGCGTTTTGACCAAGCCGAGATGAGACAAAGTAAAAGTTGCGAAGGATGTGGAGAGCTTGCATTGAAAGGTAGGGTGCAGCTTATGGAGTCAGTATGCAGAGCACAGCCAATTTTATCGGTACAGAACACTCACTTCTGTCAGCTGCAAGTATGTGATCGTTGAGTACCCTTCCCAGGACGGCGCGGAGAACAATCACAACAGAATATAGGCAGTTGCGGAGTAGCTTCCACAGGCTTGGAATAGTAGACTTGAGTGACTCAGGATCCAGAAAGTCGAGTTCTTCAGATGCATCGATTTCAGATAATTTGTTCTGGCGCCATTGGACCATTAGCGTGCGACCAAAATGGGCAATCTGATCCACAGATTGAGAAACGAAAGTGGGATCGCTGGCATTTTCAACTGAATGCGCAATCAGTCGCGACAAGGGGCCCAAAGCTGATATCAGAGGACTCGAGATGATTCCCGTCACCCGACGGAAAGTGACCGACTGCGATGACCACTGAAAACGCTTCCCCGGTGCTTCAACAATATCCTTATCAATGGTTCCGAGAAAATATCCTCCTTCTAGACCCTCGGGAGAGAAATATGTAGTTTGAATCAAAACAGGGAGCAAGAGGTCGTAGCTGATTTTGCTCCTCTCGTGATCCGACAAAAGCTCAAAAGTATGATTCAGGACCAAAGTGATACACTGCGCATCGATGCCGTCTCGGGAATCCAGCTCCTCAAGTGCAAGTTGCGCAGCCGTGACGAGTGCCGACTCGAGTTTCGTACGTATTCCCCACGGTAGGCTCTGTCTGTTCTGACCTTCAAATCCGATCAGAATACCACCCAATAAGAGTAAATGTCTCCAACGTGGTGATTTCTCATCCGCTCCGCTCACGACTGCTTTCACCCAATCTTCGCGTTCAATCTTCCTCGGTTTCACGTATGGTAATCTAGGTTCCGCCGGCTCATCGTTTTGTAGTATCGCAATGGCCGCTGTATTGAAGACACTGATGATTCGTCGACATGCCTGTAGGTCAACAGGCTGTTCCCATATCGCAGGGGCGGATAGCAATTGCGAGGCAAGCAATGTGATATTAAGGGGATTTCCCAGGAGACTTAGAAGGCTGGTCGCAGTGGGGAGAAGACTGAAAGCAATATGTCAGTCAAGCATCTTGTGTCGGATAGCCTGGATGAACGTGATCTTACTTGATAGCGTCTCGAAGCTCCGATGTCGATTGAAGCGACCGCAAGAGAGCAGCGAGAGAGTGTTCCGTCGCCATCTTAGACTCACAATGCGAGCGGCACAGCTGCCACCCGTCTCATAGGAAATGGATCTGTGTGACGAAGTGAAGGTGAAGATGTACCAAGATGATCAAATAGAACAGGACTGGCTGCC
Organism: Aspergillus lentulus; assembly: GCF_001445615.1. Classification (NCBI taxonomy): domain Eukaryota; kingdom Fungi; phylum Ascomycota; class Eurotiomycetes; order Eurotiales; family Aspergillaceae; genus Aspergillus; species Aspergillus lentulus. The sequence continues at coordinate 2,831,541 of NW_028322118.1, forward strand.
GACATCACGCTTACCGCGGAGACCCCAGATCGGCTGCCGAGGTTAGGTTGATAGTGTGCAAACAGTGCAAACAACCCACCACAGCTTCAGATGTTCCTACTCCCTATCTTATCGGCTAGAGCTATCTGGATTGCTTTCCACGTATCGCGTCAGGTCAAGGTTCGCGAAGATGTTTTTGCGCCGCTCCCCTAAGTCGTAAGGGTGCCATGGCAAAGAAGTTCTTTGTCGGTATCCATTCCTGAGCACCATGGCCAACAACCGCGTTCCGATCAACTACCAGACACCACCTTTTCCGGCGCTATACGATCCCGTGCCGACCCATCATCCTCCGCAGGTCTACTATCTCTACTATACACGAGACATTTGGCGATTCACCCTCTACTGGACTCTTATATTTTATGGAGCTAGCCACCTTGCTGTTGCTGCCTGTGCTGTGGTCACGCAAGGTCGGAATTGGAGGGTTTGTCTGGCCGTCCCGCTGGTGTTCTCTGCCATTGCCGCACTGGAAGCTCTTTTAGCTGGGAGTATTATTGGTCTCATGTAAGTGCCCTCATTCACAACGATCTCCGATAGCAGATCTAGGCTAATTGGTTTTGAGGCTCGGTGCTGTCTACGAAGCTGGTAATTTCAGGATGTCCACATGGATTCCCATGATATGGGGCGGTATCAACGTCCTGATCCTCATATTGTCCAGTTTTCCCATGCAAGGTGGCCTATGATCACTTGATTCAATCAACTCAACCCGAATCTTTGGAGATAGATTAGACCCAATTGCCGTCAACCGGATTCCCAGAAAAAAAGATTCTATCGACAACAAGCGACTATTCGCATAACAAACGGTATAAATATTCTACCACAGGATATATCACACTTGCAAAAAACTATTATCCTGAGAAAACGCCTAGCTGCATCCGGAAGCTGAAATATCGCTCGTCTTTACGCCATATCCCCGTCGAACTCAGTATAAACATCCGAGCATGCGGTGTCTCATCTTCGATATGCGTTGTCGGGCGTGCTGCTTTGCAGACCGGGGAGCCCCGCGGGACCCAGAGATGCAGCCAAAGAGGCGAAATTTTGAGGAGAAATGCCCTGGGAAAGGAGCTGCTTTTGTAGCTCCGCAAGGTCAACATTCAACGGCGGAGTACCTGACATCGCAGGGGTCATGGGAAATCCAGGAATGCCTGTGGTCGGAGGAAAGTTGTGTGGCTGAGAGGGGTTTTGTTGAGACAGAATCGCTGCCAGGCGGCCAGGGTCCATTTGAGGCATGGATGCAGGCATCCCAGCTTGCGGCGCAGATTGTGGAGCACCAATACCTGGTAACAATGAGCCAGATCCTGCCTGCAGAGAACCAAGACCAGGGGGAGCAATCTGGATCCCGGGGAGAGTCTGGCCGGTAGTATTCTTCTGGTCAGCCAAGCTTTCAGCCTCATCTTGTGCCTCTTGCTCTTCTTCTTCACGCATCTGTCGCCTTCCAAACCCACGACTCCATGTTCCTTGGGCTTCGGCAGCCTCCTCGCCGATGTGGAATCTGTCTTTCATGTAACTAGTCTCCCCTGGTCTTGCTCGAGACCAGAAGCGCGTGAAATTGTCTTTCGAGCCCGATGCCAAGATGTGACCCAGAGGATGCCAATCGAGTGACCAGATGGTCGCACTATGGGCATATTGGATCCGATGGGCAGGGTAGATGACCTGTGCTGGGGTATTCGCAGGATCAGGACTGTCGTACGGGGCAATTGTAGGAACCTGTCCTGATGGAAGGTTGGGTTCATCAAGTAAATAATGGTATAATGATCCATCCTCGCTCCCCGTGGAAATGAGGGAACTGTGAATAGGATGCCATGTAAGAGATGAAATAGGCTTCTCATGCCCCCGGAGAATGCAGATATCCCGCATCATGCGTAGATCAAACACTCTCGCAGTCTGGTCACGCGATGATGTAGCGAGAAGATTGCTGTTTACCCGCGAGAATCGGGTAGTCGTGACAGTATTCTTATGGCTGTGGAGGGTCGTCAAGCACCTAGCGGTGCGAGGATCCCAGAATTTCACCTGGTGGTCTTTCGATCCGGACACCAGAAGGCCTTTTGTCGGGTGCCAATCGCACGATTTGACATCCCAGTTGTGACCTGTAAGAACGGTGTCGGCAGTTCGTGAGGTGAAGTCGAAGATCTTTAGAGTCGTATCATCAGATGCGGACAGGAATTTGGTATCGCTCGGTGACCATGCTAAGTCTCGTACGGCATCGTGATGTGCATCATCGATCGTCTCCACGTTGTTAAAATTAGGTCGCCAGTATTTGATGTCGCCCTTTTGTCCTCCTGAGATCAGCCAGTCATGGCTATGCGACCACGCTATCGAAGTTACTCCTGCTTGTAACTGATCATAATGTGCCTGCTCAAATGATCAGCAAAAACCACCCCAAGTACGATGATTGGTCGGGTGGAAGCAAACGCACGTCCATGACGGTCTCAAAGTTGAAAGCCGTTCCGTTCCAAAGCATAAATTCGCCAGTATGTCCTCCAGTCAACAAGCGTCTCCCTTCCGGTGTCCACCTCACAACTGTGATAGGTTTCTTCGATTTACCGATCGACTGGTGTAGGTGTCGTACGGGTATCGTATCTGCAGGAGAATGGATTCGCGCCAACGGCGGAAGCATCTGAGAAAAGAGCGGCCGGTTAGTTGACATCGTTCAGCTGGGCGCGGACGTCCGTAGCCAGCGCGTATTAACTCACATCAACTACATAGCTTGCGCTTGGTCTCTCTGTCTCCATCCGATGACCTCCTTTGTACCGTGGTTGTCGTGTGCGCATCCATTGTACGAGCGATGAGCCGTAATCAGTAACCAGTCCTTTGAATTAAGAATTAGCGTCGCAACGACGGAGTCGGGAATTCCTTCAGAGAACCTACTCGGTCGTCGGGGTCCCGCAATTCCACCCTCGTATGGTTTTCTTCCGTAAGGCTGGGAGTCGCCGGCCGCATCATCGTAAAAAGCCATCGCTACGCGACTTCGTCTGGAGATGGATTGCTCACGACAGGGCTGTAATCATGACAGGGAAGCTGAAAATCGAGCTGAAAAGAATTGACAAGCTTTGGTGCGTATCGCAAAAAGAGCTACTTTGAGCGAGAACGCATCAGCAGCCTGCAATGGTGAGCTCTGGTCGAATTATTAGTGTGTTTTGTCGTCGATGGCTAGAATCAAAAGTAAGGTATGATCGGGGGCGGTCGAACCTCCGTCCGTGAAGTCTCCCCACTCGTGGTTCAGATGGACATCTCCAATTCGTACGGATGCTTGGCAATCAAATGGTGTCTATCAAACATTTATCTAGAAATCGTTTGAATCCGACTTTGCAAGACGAAGATGTCTCTATCAAATGTAAATTTACTAGAGACGAGGTCCGCAGACAATGCGGACCTAACCACAATCTTCAGCGTCCGGGACTCTAAGCTGCCAGTATCGAGACCACATATGAAGCACCACAAATTCTCCATATATGGTACAAGCTTCTTGTCGCGACTCCCTTGCTCTCCTGCGCTTTTGCTACAGCTCCTCAGTGACATCTAGAATTCTTGCCATCCCATGCTGTTATGACTTCATAGAGGTTTCTTTCCTCATCCGAAAATGGACTATACAGCAGCACTCCTAGCCCGGCAAGGTAGTCCTTGTTTTCTGCTTCGCGCAAGACACAGCTTCTCATCTGGTCTTGCGGGTCTTGCTTCCGACATAGACTCATTCAAACATGGGGTCGTACAAACTTATTACAGTTCCTGGCCGACGGATCCGCCGCAATCTATTCAGCTGTACGAGCGCAAGACACCCCTAGAGTCGATTCCAACTGACTGATTTCGTAAACACTCGATGGCATATAATTGTCTGGCAGTAAAGATCACCTAAAAGATTGAGTATTGGACTTCTTGTAGGCGATGTTTGTGCGTCAGTTTGATAGGCTCCAAATTCGGTACCTGTCAATCCAGATTGTTAATTTGTTGATGCACTCAATGTTCTGATGCTGTTTTCCTTTGTATTGAGACAGCACAACGCCAGGTTCCAATCAAGGCGAGAGATAAGGAAAGAAGGACCTAGATTCTTTCCTTAGTGCAGCAAGCAGACAAGGATAGCCATTAACTGAGCGATAATGAATCGAATCAAGGACCTTGTGCTGTCGGAGACGATGTCAACGGCGTCTAGGCATGCATTTGGCGCAGTGGTGATGCATTCGTGCGTGGGTCAAGCGCATGCGAGCGTGACGGAAGCCCGCAAGGTGACTTGATTAATAACGGTCCTCGCCGGTCGAGAGGTACCTTAGACTTTCATACCCCGGTCGCCCTCGAGAGGCCTTTGCTCAGACATTGCTGCGAAATGCGTAACCAAGAAACCCCACCATGGTGCTCTTGAAATTTATTTATCTCGCCTACGTCCTTTCTTGGTATCACCATCCAGATTCATCTTTCTTGTCATGGTAGAGCAGAGCGAAGCTCAATTGCTGGCCTGTCGCTTCAGTGTTCCGAGGTATCTCCGCAATTGAACTGCGAATCAACTAGAGCTCTCCATCCTGTCACTCATTTTCCTCGGAGATTTTCATTTCCTCACTCGCAGTGCTGAGGTTTGTGCGACACTTCACGAAGATGAGTGCTTCCGAACCAGTATCTTCGTCGGCCAGTGCTGTTAGCACGAGCTCTGGAGGGTCGACTCCGTCAAAGCTCGTGAATGGAGCTACCCGCAATGGTTCCGCAGCAACTGGCAACGGCTCTATCGGGACAAAAGGGAAGAGGAGGAGCAAATATCGCCATGTTGCAGCTTATCATTCGGAGCTGCGGCATTCGAGCCTCAGTCGAGAGACCAGTGTGGTCCCAAGTTTTCTTGGATTCCGGAATCTCATGGTGATTGTGTTAGGTAGGTATTCCGCCTGCATCGCCTTTTCACATGCTTGGTGCTAATATAGCTCCCCGTGTTTAGTGGCGATGAATCTTCGCCTGATAATTGAGAATTTCATGAAAGTAAGCTTATATGGTATAATCCGAAAGCAGCTTACTTTGGTATTCTAACAAATATCTTCCTGCAGTATGGCGTCCTTATCTGCATCAAGTGTCACGACTATCGGAAGCAGGATGTCGTTCTTGGGTCGATCCTCTTTGCCCTTGTTCCATGCCATCTCTTCCTTGCGTACATCATCGAATTGGCTGCAGCTCGGCAGTCCAAGCAAACTGTCGGTCGACAGAAAAAAGATCTATCGGCGGAGGAGTGGGAGCGCGAACAGCAGGCCTTCCGCTCAACCTGGCGGTATACAGCCTTCTTCCATACGGTGAACGCTACTCTGTGTCTCGCCGTGACCAGCTTCGTTGTTTATTTCTACATTAATCATCCCGGAATCGGTACAATTTGTGAACTCCACGCAATCATTGTGTGGCTCAAAAATTGCTCCTACGCATTTACGAATCGCGATCTGCGGCAAGCAATGCTCAACCCCTCTGCGGAGTCTGCTCTCCCGGAGATTTACTCCACATGCCCATATCCAAGAAATATCACGCTTGGGAATCTCACATATTTTTGGCTAGCACCTACACTTGTATATCAACCCGTTTATCCTCGATCGTCGCATATTCGATGGTCTTTCGTTGCCAAACGGCTTGCCGAGTTTTTTGGTTTAGCTGTTTTCATATGGCTCCTCTCGGCTCAGTATGCAGCTCCGGTCTTGCGAAATTCCATTGACAAGATCGCTGTGATGGATATTGCGTCAATCCTGGAGCGCGTTATGAAACTGTCCACAATTTCTCTTGTCATTTGGCTCGCCGGATTCTTTGCGCTCTTCCAGTCGCTGCTGAATGCTTTGGCAGAGGTCATGCGGTTCGGAGATCGTGAGTTCTACACAGATTGGTGGAATAGCCCGAGTCTCGGCGCATACTGGCGGTCATGGAACCGGCCGGTGTACCTCTTCATGAAGAGGCATGTTTTCTCGCCGCTGGTAGGAAGAGGCTGGAGCCCTCTTGCGGCGAGCTTTATGGTCTTTTCCCTCTCTGCAATCCTGCATGAGATGTTGGTGGGGATCCCTACTCACAATTTGATCGGTAAGGACTTTGTTCTCGTCGCGAATGATAAAACTGGGATCACTGACGGCCACATAGGTGTTGCATTTGCGGGGATGATGTTCCAGCTGCCATTGATTGCTGTGACAGCTCCCTTTGAAAAGGTGAATGACGCCTTGGGCAAGATTGTAGGGAACTCGATCTTCTGGGTAAGCTTTTGCCTCGTTGGTCAACCGCTGGGTGCGCTCTTGTATTTCTTTGCATGGCAGGCGAAGTACGGAAGTGTCAGCAAGATGCGCGTTTAGATTCGGAGCCACCAATATATCATATATCTGAGATGTAAAAATTCAGCCAGTTGCTCGGTTCTTTCCAGATGCTCGATCGAGATAGTGAGTCAGAAGAAAGCGCAAATCTTGAGGCAGCGTTCGGATATTTTGGATTGCTTCCATGCATATTGAAGCGGATAAAACGGGCTCCTGGCTGCAGGACGGATACGGCCGTTCGGATAGGTTGATGCTCCGAATGGACAACAGTTACCCCGTCTTCCGGGAACCTGACGTCAGGCCAGAAAAATATAAAAGCACCGACTGGGACAGATTCTAGTTTCTCTGCCATTTAAGCTGCTCAAACATAGCTACAATAGTATTTTTGTTCAAGTTATAGCAGATTATCCTGTTATTCATCTCCGTCGAAATGGTTGCTATCGTTGTACCAGAAAACTACGGGTATGTCCTCCAACTGTGTCGAAGTCTCAACTACAATCGATAATATGAAGCTCATTGAAATGCCAGTGCCGTCGTCGCTGTCGCTCTGGGAGCTATTCCAGTACTTAGCTTCATTCATGGTGGCATCGTGACCGGTCTTCGGAAGGACGCCAAGGTCCCCTATCCTCACACCTATGCGACCGTTGAGCAATGCAAGTCAAATGTGCGCATACCTTGAACTTGTTTGTTTACGCGCTATGTAAAGATTATGAATGCTGAATCCATGATGCAGGCCAAGGCCGAGCAATTCAACTGCGCGCAGCGAGCCCACGCTAACTACCTCGAGAATATGCCTCAAACAATGCTCTTCACGCTCTTCGCGGGTCTGAAATACCCTCACCTGGCAGCAGCAATTGGCGCTTCATGGGTGTTTTTCCGAACTCTCTACTTGTACGGCTATGTGTACTCGGGTAAGCCACAAGGCAAGGGAAGGATGCTGGGGGGCTTCTTCTGGTTTTCTCAAGGCGCTCTGTGGGCTCTGAGTGTGTTTGGTGTTGCGAAGGATATGATCTCTTTCTGAATTTGAGAGTCATTCTGCATCTCACAAATTATGTTATGTATATATATATGTACGGTTAACTTCCATAGGGACACTGCACAGTAATTGACCAACGTGTTACCTCCTACTGTTCTACCCCAATCTTCTAGCTGTAGCTTTAACCCGTAGCTGACCCCACAGTCGGAGGCGGAGGAATACAGCACCGGCGATGCGTCCGTCTCCATCCCGATTGATACGCAATTTTTACGAGGGAAAGGACCTAGATAGAGTACAACTCTAAATATTGTCCCGAGCGGCTTCCATTTGAGAATAATTGAGATTTGATTCTCAAGTAATTGACTGGGCTGTGTTAACCTCAATCGGATAATATACCACATTGCTCAACTTACCTCATCTCTTCAATCACCGTCATACCCCGCATATACCCCTCGGTCCCCTCCATCGCCTACGATGTCTTCCAAGTCGCAATTGACTTATGCTGCTCGAGCCAGCAAGCACCCCAATCCTTTGACAAAGAGGCTCTTTGAGATTGCCGAAGCAAAGAAGACAAATGTCACCGTCTCTGCTGATGTGACGACTACCCGAGAACTCCTGGACCTCGCTGACCGTACGGAAGCCGTTGGATCCATTACACATCGCGTCTAGAAATGGACTAATCAAACTTTGATGATACAGATCTCGGTCCTTACATCGCCGTCATCAAGACACACATCGATATCCTCACCGATTTCAGCGTCGACACTATCAAGGGCCTGAATGTTCTGGCTCAGAAGCACAACTTTCTGATCTTCGAGGACCGCAAATTCATCGATATCGGCAACACCGTCCAGAAGCAATACCACGGCGGTGCTCTGAGAATCTCCGAATGGGCTCACATTATCAACTGCAGCGTTCTCCCCGGCGAGGGCATCGTCGAGGCTCTGGCCCAGACCGCATCCGCGCAAGACTTCCCCTACGGTTCTGAGAGAGGACTCTTAATCCTGGCAGAGATGACCTCTAAGGGATCGCTGGCTACGGGCGAATATACCAAGGCGTCAGTTGACTATGCCCGCAAATACAAGAACTTCGTGATGGGTTTCGTGTCGACGCGGGCCCTGACGGAGGTGCAGTCGGATGTGTCTTCGGCTTCAGAGGATGAAGATTTCGTGGTCTTCACGACGGGTGTGAACCTCTCCTCCAAGGGAGATAAACTTGGACAGCAATACCAGACTCCTGCATCGGCCATTGGACGAGGCGCTGACTTTATCATCGCCGGTCGAGGCATCTATGCTGCTCCCGATCCGGTTGAGGCCGCACGGCGGTACCAGAAGGAGGGCTGGGAAGCTTATATGGCCAGAGTGGGCGGCAAGTCATGATTTCCTTTCTTGGAGCAAAATTATAGTACCAGTATGACTCGTGTGGAGGAGGCTGCATACAATGTGCCTCCCATTAACTGATGAGCTCCTCCATACTGGCCCTTGTAATGCCATCTTTTCCGCCTCCAATGGTCAAGATTTTCATTTTGTTAAATTCCTGGCAGTGAGTCCAGCCAGTGGGATAAGCTTCGCCAGAGCCGCCAAGGCTTTATCTATGTAGCCGATAAGCAAAGTGGGCTGATAGCTTAATACGGAAGGTCCCTTTGACAAGTCAACCAGTGCAGAAGAGATAACAGCTTTGCATCATGCATCGATGTCTCATCTCAGACAAAATAAGTCGTCATAAGTCATCGATTGAACCTAGGGTAGATCTGGTGCCGACAATATCTCCCGACGATACATCGACTGAGGCAGCGTACGCCGCAACTTGACGCCTTCCAATCAAATCCCTCTTGGTGATCGACAGTCCAGGATCATCTCCTCCCAGTCGCCCAGACTTACGCTGTTACGGTGGCGCGCTATGGCTTTCCTGGCCGGACAAGCTCCGCTCGTTTAAGGAGGGGGAATCGATAGGGAATAATAGTATCTAGGTAGAGTACTCCAACAGAAGATACGCGAATCAACGCCCCGGCATTTGTTAGTATACCCCAACCTCGTTTAGGTATCCCCTTCTTTCATCCATGTTTATCATGATTTGTCCAGGGTACATTCCTAGATCCAGCCGATTATTTCGATAAATGGATAAGTGCGCTCCACAATGTCTGATTGGCTCGTCGTGTGTTCTCCTCAGTTCCCTCATTCTCCCCATGTTACATTGACAACGGAATAGCCTATGGTCCTGTCCGATAAGCTTGCTCCGTCGCCTCCACTACGTCAAGTGGAGTATCAGAGATGAGCTCTACCCCAGATATCGCCCGCTTATCGCTGGTCGCTTGCCATGCTAGTACAGAGCACATCGGCCCTGCAGATAACAGATGGTGCCATCGTCTTTCCGAGAGATGAGGGGAAGAATATGAATAGCCCCCAAGTATCCCAACCTTCTTCTTGCCTTGATTTCATCTTTCAACGTCTCATTCCCCTCCCGACCTGCGACACGCTTCGTCTTAAAAATGGCCGAGGAAAAGGCTCCCCGACCCACCATGGATCCGAAGTTGGAGAAACACGCCCATGATGCCGATGAGGCGATGAAGGCCTTTGAGGGTATAGAGGGCGAGTCTATTATCCTCGATGAAGAAACGAACAAAAGACTTTTGAAGATTATTGACTGGCATATGATGCCGATCATGTGCTTTGTGTATGGGATGAATTACTTGGATAGTATGGGCACAAACATCATTCTCAAATAGCATAGCAAACACTGACGACTGCTAGAAACTACCTTGTCGTATGCTAGTGTCATGGGAATCAAGAAGGATATTAATTTGAAGGGCGATGATTACCAATGGTTGGGAAGTTTATTCTACTTTGGTGCGTACGTCGAATATAGTAGTGATTTGTGTCTGACAATTACAGGCTACTTGGCATGGGAGTATCCGACGAGTCGACTTCTCCAGCGTCTACCCCTAGGCAAATACTCTGCAGCCTGCATCATCATCTGGGGCACCATCTTGTCCTGCTTTGCTGCTGTCAGCAACTTCTCTGGGGCCATCGCAATTCGGTACGGACAGAGTCATATTCGTCATCAGCGGTAAATGCTAACTGCATAGGTTCTTCCTGGGTGTTTTCGAAGCCTCCGTCACCCCCGGCTTTGCTCTGTTGACTTCTCAGGTAAGAGAACCACTTTCAACCTGCCGAGATAATTCCACTCTAACACTATGCTACAGTGGTACACCAAGCAAGAACAGAATAGTCGAGTCAATATATGGTTCAGCTTCAACGGCTGGGGCCAAATCCTCGGCGGCTTGGTGGCATACGGCATTGCAGTTGGTACGGCGAAGCATGGTTCGGCCATCGAGCCATGGAAGATCGTGTTCCTGTTCACAGGGCTGCTCACGGTGGCCTTGGGAGTAATCTTCTTGTGGGTCGTTCCTGACAGCCAGCTCAATGCCCGCTGGTTGAAGAAAGAAGACCGGATCCTGGCCGTGGCGCGTGTCAAGGTCAACCAGCAAGGTATCGGCAACAAACATTTCAAGCTCTACCAGGTGAAGGAGGCACTCCTGGACCCAATGACCTGGGCTTTCTTCTTCTACGCACTAATTGCAGATATCCCTAACGGCGGGATCACCAACTTCTTCAGTCAAATGGTAAGTTGTCGCATCTTGATACTCTGTTCCTATTCTGACTATCGTAGATTTCCAGCTTCGGTTACACCGCCGAGCAAAGTCTCTTGTACGGAACGCCAGGCGGCGCCGTCGAGGTGGTCGCACTTCTTTTGAACGGATATGTGGGCCAGATTACTGGACAACGTATCCTCTGCAGTACTGGCGGACTCATCACGTCAATCATCGGAATGGTCCTCATCGTTGCCCTGCCGCTATCGAACAACGTTGGCCGCCTGATTGGTTACTACATGACACAAGCGAGCCCGACGCCATTCGTGGCACTCCTGTCTCTAGTGTCTTCCAATGTCGCCGGGTACACTAAGAAGACCACAGTTGCTGCGTTGTACTTGATCGGTTACTGTGCGGGAAACATCATCGGTAGGACATCTCCATTTTAATGCAAAGTAAGGCACTAAAGCGTGGACAGGCCCTCAAGTCTTCCGCCCCAAGGACGCACCCCGATACGTGCCCGCCGAGATCACCATTATCGTCTGCTGGGGCGTGTGCCTGTTGCTTCTTGTCTTTATCTGGTGGTGGTACAACAAGGAGAACAAGCGGAAGGCTCTCATCCGGGCGTCACCGGACTATGTGAGTCTAGAGAATCAAGCGTGAGTTCTCCATTGCCTGTTCTTCGGCCATGCATCCACTGACATTGATGAATCAGGTTCCTTGACCTGACGGACGGAGAAAACCATGAGTTCATTTATGCGCTGTAGCTCTAATTCGGGTTTACAAATATATTCCATGATTACGTCTGGAATGACAATGCTATGTTTTTATAAGGCGGCCGTGAGTTGCATTGGCAACAACAGATTATGGTTCTCTGAGCCCTTTAGTCAGGGTGTGGATTGTAGGCAGTCCCATTATACAAAGTAGTACTCCAAACTGTAGGCTGATATAACCCGACACGAATAAGAGATCTGCCCATCACATACATACAATAACACATTACTCATACATGTCCAATCTCTCTCGACGTTGTAAACCATCCAGAAGGGACACCTTCGAGTTCCCTCGCAGCATATATATAAAAGAAGTGAATCTTGTACCACACACACCTATGTTGTTCTCTATATGAGTTAGCATTAAGCATCTACAAGAGCAGCGAAGCGAATAACTAAGCAAGCATACCTTATTGATACCCAAGACCAGATATCATAATCATAATTCATCGCCAGAAAAAGCTTCGCTTGTCTCCATGCATGTATACAGGAGTTATATATAACGGATGCTGTACACATGAAGACTATCTTCGTTAGTATAATTCGCAGATATCTACATATACAGTGTAAGTAAGCATACCTCGTCACCAAACGCCAAGGCCAAGCCCAAGTCAGAGAGTCTTTCAGGACAGAACAAGGGCAAGGTCGAGTAGAAAGGTATCTATCTATCGTCAGCAATCCACCGCACACAGCACACAAATGCCCAAAACGCAAGACTTACTTTTGAATTGAAATAAAGAAACTCGTTACCAGAGCGCACACAACGCATCTGATAACCCAGGCCCGTTCCCAACCACCCAACCAAGGGCCCGTTTATGTCGCTAGATCTAGAGGCATATTCGGTTTGGTATGCCCTGGTTAGTATTTTGTTTTTGACAGATGATTGTGTTTGTTAGCTTGTTTGTTCTCTTTTCCCTGTCTTGTGTTTCTTTTGGTATTTGATTGTTGATCGGTGGGTGCGAGTGCTGGTGTTTGGGTTGGATGGGTGAGGAAGGAGGGGAGGTGGTGAGGTACAAGGAGGCAAGTGCTGAGCAGGGCGCTGGGAGGGAAAAGGCAGAGAGTGTAAACTGGTATTAGATGGCGATAGATGTTGTAGGAAAGGCAGAAGGGGAAAGCAGTGCAAGGAAGGAAGCAGACAGGGAAGGTGGACTCGAGCTTCCACCAGAGGCAGTCGCTCAGAGTCACCGGCAGAGAGGGAGAGAGAGTTGCAAGGAGAAAGAAGGAAAGAACAAGGAGGCATGGCAGGAGGGGTATTTATACCTGTGGTTCGCTCGCTAAATAGCTAGCAGGTCATAAGCGAGATGCGTTCGATATTCGTCATTCACTGTCATTGCCTGTGAAGGGTCAACGGCTGGAGAAACACTACACAAGGTCTTTGCTGGGGGGCTGCTACTACGACAGAGTACAAAGATGAGTCAATACTGGAGTCTGGTTCTGGTTCAGTAAGACAATGGGCTTTGTTTGCTGGCAGCAGGGGAGATACAGTCTTTGTTCCATGGTTGATGGGTTTGAGATGACTCGTTGCTGGCGCAACTCGTCTATATCGTTCCTGTGAAAGTTATGATGGAGCGTCATTATTTGCAACTAACTCGACATCTATGTTCTATGACTGCTACAGCTTCTCGAATGCGGACTATCAAATACTAGGGCCTAAGGCTGGGAATCAGTACGATATACTGCAACGCAGATCTTATGAAAAGCTCGCTGGAACGTCATAAACACAATCAATCTAAGAATACTTCGAGACGCTTAGCGAATGTAACGGCTATGTCTTGGTTTTTATTAGACATTTTCAGCTGCTGGAGACAAAGAAAGCATCGAACGAAAGGCTCCAAGAAACTAGCCGCCGAGTAGATTGATACTCCATTGTTTTCAAATCTTTGTACAAGATTAAAAGCACTTCACTGAGCGATGAATGAATCCACGATGCTTCTGGACAGCTTTCAAGAAGCGTTTTACTTCGCTGGCATTAATGACTCGAATAGCGGGCTTGCACCAGCCATGTACGGATATTTCAAGTACTACTTCAAGACGCATAGTTATCAGGAGTATCTAGTCACAATATGCTACCTATGCATGGAAATGAAATGACTCGCTAGCTCTACGAACAGCTGGGCGCAAAAATGGATATTCCTTCACAAACTTGCTCTATTGGATGTAAAACCCAGAGTCTGAACGTTTTGTGCACTTCAAGCGTCCTACTATAAGCCACCTAGACATAGAGAACCGATAAATTGCATACAGTGACCACCACTATTACACGGCTGTCGGCCCGATCCTGACACTCCACCACCTGGGCATAGATGAAGACTACGCATGCTGGTCCATAGAAATAAGGCAGAATAAAGTTATTCTTAAATGTCGGGTTGAGAAGGAAGCAGCGTCTGGGAGAGATGTCAGCTTTATGCACATAACGCAACCTTTCATGAGGAACTATTCTCCTGTTCTCTCCACAAGATGTCCTGGAGACTGCACCATTCGGAATTATCAAAGTCTATTCAGATGGCTTGAATTGTCTGTTGCGCCTGATCATGCACTACTACACACATGGCAGCAGGCATTAGAACAGGGAGCCAATCTTCAAACTCAAATGAACAGGTATATAGTGTTTACTTCGTCCAACGCACATGGATGTGTATGATCCCGCCTGTGATAGCGCAGCCAAGCAGACCTATTCAAGCAGCTACAAGACCACGAGAGTTTTGGTTGGTTCTCAAAAGGCAGTATCGACATGGATTCGAAGTTTAATCGGACATGGACTTGATTGAGCTGTGGATGCCGGCTACTGTATCCTTGTTGAGGAGTCGGCTAACTAATAAAGGAATCAAGTAAAGAAGGAATCAAAGACTGTGTGGTATAGCACGGACCAAGCTCTTGATATGATCAGTATCAAAACTGGATCAGCCCTCATATTCAGGATTTTCAGTTCTCTTAGCTGATCTATAAACATCATAAGTCATAACCAGGTGAGAAGTCCAGATTGACCGCCTCGCCAAAGAATAGAAACGGCGGTCAACTGTGTCAACCAATGGCTGCTGGAAGGAGGGGCAGATGACCCATTGAGCAACCGCGGATGGAGGAAAGTCCATGCGCAGGAGTGGGCTTAGTGGGGCAAGTCAGGTGGGGACCGGCGGCATTCTGCCCAAGAAAATTGTCTCGTATCATGATTGCCCAGGGCCAGTCACAGGCTCACCTTGTCCCTTGCTTTTGCAGGTAATCAAGGAGAGCTCAGTTGTACCTAGGAGTGTTTTCTAGTTTTCTATCTTGTATTCCATACTCAAGTTGCAACTTGCAAATGACGTAGCCATCCAGGGTCAACATCCTTCCGATGCTGACACTGCATGAAAGAATCTCCTATGTTTCTTTTGGTTCCTGAAAAGAACCATGCAGGGGGTCAGGGACAAGGGATCTAGACTCACCTTGGAGGAGGATGGGTGGATTCCGCTTTCTTCTACTCTGTACCTTAGTACCTAGGTATCCATACTTACTCTGTATGTAATGATGGTAATGGCTGACGGACGAACCCCGCAGCTTTTCTTTGCTTGAGCCTTCCTTTTTGGGACTTTCTGACCTGTTCTCGGGCGACGGCGGGGGCTTTTACTTTTTCAGTTCTCAGTGTCATTAGGGCGTCAACGCCGGCAACAATCCCGGCGACAATCATTGCCGCGTTCATTTGTCGATGAATGATATCAACTAAAATGGGTCCTCTGTTGCCGCTATGGAGTTCAAACTAGATACTCACACCACGATGATCGCTCTCTGTTGGCAACTTGGCACCATTGGGCGCCTACAGTCGGTGAAGAGAATTCTTTCCTGGTCTCCTACAAGTATTTAGTTTCGAGTATCGACTCACTTTCTGGAGGAAAAAGGGCGAGGTTTCGTCTGGGAATCCCTCCCTAACTGAGTCAGTTCTTTCGTTGGTTTCAGGTTTCTATTTTCGACATCATTATCATTACTGTCTCTTTCTGCAACATAACATTCTTTATTGTCTTCCTGATCAACGGGCTGATCATTTATCATGAGTCCCTTCTCAATGATCCTCCCGTGATATGCCCCTCTCTTCTTTGATCTTCCCCTCCTTGAACCCTAACTTTATCTTACCGATTGGCTGCGTGATGCAAAAGAAGGGAATTTGATTCATCCATATAACCTTGGAATCACCACATCCGTCAGCGGCACAAAGACTTGCCTTTGAGTCGATGGTCTTTTGACCCTTACCTCTGACTGGTGCCATTTGACGGCAAAGCACATGTGAACCTTTGCCATCCTATTAACCTTTGCTCTTCCCGCCTGATGTTGAGCAGCGACTAGGAGTATGGCCGCCTCGTTCACATGTCATGGAGCTATACTGCCCAGCGGCAATGCCCATATGAGCCACTCTCATCACGGAAGCCACTCGATCCATGTAGACGAAGCTACCTTCGCCTCCTCTATCACAACCACTACCTCGACTTCTGCAATAAATCCTTCTACTACCTTCGCTCTCACTACTGGCTATGATCAACCTGCTTCGTATTTGGCAGTCTCAGCTGTGCCATCCCTCAATATCACTACAAGAGCTATCTCGCCCTGCTTAAGCGACATTTCAGAGACCAAGACCTTCTACAGTACCGTAGAGGTCACTGAGATTTCTGCGGATGCATGCGATTCGCCTACAGCATTGGAGTTGACGTCGAACGATCTCTTGGACCAAATGGAAAACACCTTGACGCATGCAGTCGGACGACCAGATACGGCGGCGATGACGCCTTCAACCCCTACTTCGGATAGCCATCGCACGCCCAAAAGGAAACGAACAGTATCGCCGCCGTCCTCTGCAAAATCTCCTGAGCACCATCGCTCCACATCTCGAAGCACTCGCCGGTCCACACCGACAAGCCGCCACAGTTCTTTGCATTCGCACCGACGTGCAGCAACCACTACATCGCTTACACCGTCCATCGTTGATCGAAAGGATCCAGTGGCAAAGCGTGAGGATCTTCTGGCCCTCCACCGCGAGTCCTGTCGACTATTCCAGGACAACGAAATACAACAATCCTGCTCGCAGGAGAGACGATCTCCGCCGGCAGCCCTTCCTTATAAGACATCTTGTGCACGCCGAGCATCTTCTGAATTCAGTTCACCGCCAGCTTCGCCGATTGCCCACGCCCGTTTCTCCACTTCAGCTCGAGAACCTGGACTGGACACCAGCCTGAGCCCCGATCATCCGACTCATGTACCCGCCGCCGATTCAAAAGCCGACGGCGCTTCAAAACAGGTGACGTCGACGGTGATCGACTGGACATCTCCATCTACTCGCAGGCGAGAATACAAGAAAATCGATCGAGCCAGCACCGGTGTCCGGGGATTCTGGCGACGAGTGGCACCCCGGTGGTGCCAATTCGGGGACAATCGCATGCCGTTCTTCGAAGAAGGGAAAAATGGCAAGGGCAATTATGAGGGCAGCGTCCGGAGGTTTCGAATGGACTTGCCTGACGAGCCGGCCAATGAGACGGTGAACAAATCCCGTAGAGGCCTGAGGTTCAAGAAGAAGTTGATCGTTCATGGATTTGCCCCTCGGCGGAGTACATGTTAGTCTCTGAGCAGCGTCTCGATCTTTCCATGTTGCGTCTTGTTTAGCGTGCTGCTTGTCGCTGGCGATGTGGTGCAGCAATGATACCACGATGATTACACTGACGAACTGCCTGGTTTCGTGTTTTGCTGTGGACCTAGTTTATACGGGTGTAGACTTGAGATTGTGATACCCTACCACCATGGCCATTTCTTTTATCCTAGTCTTAGCATATCAAGCATATCATATATTTCGAAATGATTTTGATGAATGTGCACTTTTCTAGATCTCCAGTAATGTACGTAACACCCAACGCCATGCAATGCAATATATGGGTATCGATAGAAGCGTATAGCCATCCCCCAGTCAGCCTAGTCCGCCCAGTCCGCAGTCGGCCAAGCAACTACAACAGCTCAAAATCATCCAGGTTATCCCTGTAGCGCATGATATTGCGCTTGATCTTGCTGCTATCCACCCAGGTGATATGATCCTCCATATTGCGCGTAACCAGATACGCCGGGTCCGTGACGACCTCCGGTCCACAGCGCACATGTCCCTGCTCGATATACGTCACAGCCTGTCAAGTCAGCACCTACTTTTCTTTTTTCAGTCCGCAAGGAAGAAAAGGAAGACATACAGCCTTAATAGTCTCCACCATTCCCGTCCTAACCATTACAACAGCTAACCTCCTCCTACAGAACGCCGAAACCGTCACCTCGCGCTCCACCCTTGACAACCCCGCCCCCTGCTCGCGCGACTGCTTCAGCAATCCCATCCGCCACAGTTTATCCAGAACCTCAGCCTCGAGCTTCTTGCGCAGCGGGTCCGAGTCCGGGTCGAGCTGGGAGAGCTTGTGGGCGAGTTGGCGGAGGGAGCCGGCCAGCGCATTGTAGGATTTGTAGTCTGTGTCGTTTTGGAGGTGATAACGTTGCCGGATTTGGTGTTCGCGGTGCCCGCCGTCGGATTTGTAGTTTATGAAGTCGACCTTTCGGAGGAGTCTATAGGTTTGTTAGTTGTTGCCGGTCGTTTGTTGTGAGACAGGGACGGATGGGGAGCGGACTTTTTCTCGTGGTATTTGAGTTGGCGGACCATTTTGACGATTATATGCTAGTTGTTCCTTTGACAAAAGGGAGTGAACTGCCGATTGCGATTTGATAGATGGCTTCTTTTGTCGTGGTGAGGATAAAAATTCTATGGATGAAAGGCGGTGTGTGGTTCTGCTGCTGGTGTGGTGCAAACTGTGCAAACTGCCATGTGATTCTGGACCAGTCGGGTTGACTGTTCCTATTCGGGTATAGACGTCGAATGCTCTAGTGTATAACAATAGCCAGTGTCGGCCACGACTTTCTCTGGTCTTTAATACATCACCGCTTAAGCGTATTGAGAGTCAGGATTATTGATTATAAGGTGGACAAACGTTTCACTAATTCTACGCCCTAGGACAAGATTTATTATGGATATACTCCTTAAAGCCAGAGAATCCAAACGGTAATGAATTCAAACGTGTGCTTGCTTATTCACATCAACAAGGAACGGACACAGTGCAAATGATATATACCAGGCCCCGAATGATCATTTACGGCTGAACCAAGCCAAGCTCCGCAGAGTCGCCGCTTAGAAATAACAGGGGATTCCCTCACAGAGCTCAAAACTATCCCCGCGACCTGGTTCCGAAATGACGATCCTGTTGTTATCGCCGCCGTCAACATTGAAGCTTGTCAAGAAATCGCCAAACGAGAACGTGCTTTGGTCTGTCCCAGAACCGCTTTTCCGGAACTTGGTCGGCTGCAATTCACCACCAGGACCAATTGTACTAATGACTATCCTGTCGCTGGCGATGAGAGGGATCTTGGCTGCCATGACTTGAGCCCCTGTAATAGAGACAACAAACCGAGTTCGCTTATCGTTGGAAAGCCGTGTTCCGTTTCCGTCGTGATACCAGTAGGAGTTCGAATAGCCCCGTCGGCGTATGAAGAAACTGTATCCGGACAGCCAGTCATCGTCCACGTTGACAGCAGTCTGCTGAGCGATGACTCTCCACTGAAGCCCTGCGCGGCCGCCCATCCAGTAGATTTTGATCTTGCCAATCAAATCATGGAGGACAGTGCCTTCAGCAGTGTTGGCGGAATCATTCTTGCCTGAAAGAGCAAAATGCAGCGTCGCGCCGACGTCTCCGTCGTCGCAGTTGATTGACCAAAGTCGAGAAGACTGCCTGGTCAGTTCATGGATTTTGATGACCTTCGCTTTTGTGCTGCCTAGTTTGAGCTCCTTGTTCTCCAATAGGATACGGAAGAATGTATCGGCAGTGTTTCGATCGGTGGAGGTGACAAGCCAGTTAAAGTCGTCGTCGTTTCCATTACCCGGTATCTTCAAGGAGAGATAGGTGTAGTAGGCCATGGTTGAGTTGTATGCGGTCTCTACAAAAGTATGTAGAAATAGATGAACTGAAACTATCAAAGCAAGAATTCTTGACTGTGAGGGATGATAAGAGCTGCTTCCTGGTCTGCTTGACCTGCTGAACCCCAAGCAAGGTTCTCTTGATGCCTTATATAGCCTTTCCAGTCACTGTATAACTGTGCTCAACTATCGGCTTTGCTGAGGTACAGAGCAAGGTTTGACCAATGCACTCCAGCGAGGAAGCACATAAGCTGTAGAACATTTCCTAGCCTCTCGCTTCTACTTTCCACAGCTCTGCATCATCCTCAGAGGGTATGATTGAGTTCGTGCCAGAATGTCAGCTGGATGTAGGAAGAACCCAAGTTGAACTATACTCACTGAGTAACAAGCCACCAGAACGCAATATATAGGGAGTCTTTTTGATTCTTGGACAGATTCCCCAAAGTCTGAATAGCGCCAACATCACTGGCTGGCTGTTTCTGTGTTGTAGTCTAGACCTGCATAGGGAAGGCCAGGCCTGGATCTTGCTGTGCAACTGGGGATGGCTTCTCTTCTCAGCAGCTAGATTTGTAATGAGGTTTCTTAATCAGTGATTGTAACCAGCTGCTGTGGTCACTGGGTGTCAAGGGAAAAAGAAAGCATGGTGCTGTGGCTTGCATTAAATCTGTGATGAATGGGTTCAATACAAGCAGATTTCTGACTCTTTTGCTCTCTACAGCAGCTATACTCCGTTATTCGTGCATGGCTGCCTTGCGACAAAGTGACTTGAATTGCATGCCATTCTCTTTTAAGTTATGTGGCAGAACCAATTGAGTGATGTTTTCGAATTTGCAGCCGTCCCTTGACGCAATATAAAATTGAAGCTATCTACCAAGACAGTTCAAATGGACCAGTCCCTCATCAACCGCACAGAGAGTGTAGTCTTCTCATGGCTAACAATGCAAAGAAATCCTTGAACGATCAGAGGCTTGCTGCTAAGGTTCAGTCAACAATGCCATGTCATCCTACATCCTACTGATCCCAGTCTTCAATAGCTCGAGCCATTACACTGCTAGCCTGAATTGAGCCGGGCCCGCATGACACAAGTAAAGTTAAGCTTTGTCTGGGACAAATCCTATTTGCGATTATCAAGGCACAGCTGCAGGAGCTAGTTGCTGATCCCTATAGCAAGTAAATCAGCACTTTTAATATTCCCACAAGGCCATGGAACAATGTCCCCGCTAGTCA
This sequence comes from Aspergillus lentulus, assembly GCF_001445615.1. NCBI lineage: Eukaryota > Fungi > Ascomycota > Eurotiomycetes > Eurotiales > Aspergillaceae > Aspergillus > Aspergillus lentulus. The sequence goes on from NW_028322118.1 coordinate 2,852,335, forward strand.
TGAACAATATACAACGGCATGGGGTACATAGTAGGATACATGATACATCATAATGCACAATATGAGGTAATAAGGCAACCAGTGTTCTGCAGCTGCTCGACATGTGGGTCTTTCTAGCTGTAAGAGGAGTATTACTTCAGCTAGCTAACATTGTCCGTAACAGGCATGTAGATGTGACATGTCTTGTTACAACATGAGGTTGAGGTATTTATGCATTAGACCAACTTTATTCCATCTCAGCCAACATAGATCAGACCCTTAAAATCGTACACTTGGCATAGTTTAGTTTCCAAGGTATCTCGCACGATGGTCCGGATCAGCAGTGATTAAAAGCCTGAATATCTCGGACTTATAAAGGACAACAATGACAGATTAGCTGGATTGAGCGTTGTCTGGACCAGCAATTCAATCCGATCAAAGCTTTTGCCTGGATACCTGCCGAGTCTCACCACTAAGGTCTGTCCGCTGTTCTCGCTTAAATGAGAGAAGTAGAGTAACAGCCGCAGAAACCATCATCGAGTGGTGTGAGCTCGATACTGAACTATCTTGATCAGAGGTCCTGTACCGCTTCTATACTCTTGGATATGTCATTCCATAACCCTAATGATTCGGCTGCTGCCCTCAAGCGACAGATTGAAGAGCACCACTTCATCTTTCAAAACATCTTCTCTGGACGAATATGGTTACCAACGGATGAAAAGACAGCCATCCAGCAGCCCAGGGACGAACTAGAATCAAGAGACCATGTCCGATAGAGATTGAATTACGGAGTATTGGAGAGCCCTGCAGAAGCTGTATCGGGACGCTGGGTGGGGCGGGGTATTTGATAGGGAATCCTTCAAGGTTAGTGGGAGGGAGTGGTTGAAGAGAGCGATGGATAGGCGGTTCAAGGGCTGTCCTTGCAGTAGCAGAGGGAGCATGAGGGGTTTCGTCGCGGTGGGAGGCTTTTTGGATTGTAAGTGCTGGTGAGGATACTGGCTAGTTGACAGCCATAGGTCTGGAGCTGCTTTGTCTCGTTTTATAGGCTCGTCGCCGAAGATCGTTAGGACGGAGCTGGCGCGACGACGGGGACCCTAGGGACTGTGTTTTTGGGTTACACAAACATTAAATACTCTCTATGGGTCGGCTGTTTGGAGGCTTTTATCATTCCCGTCTAGTCTATCAGAGATGTAAAGAAATGAAGACGATTATAATTCATCTTTGCCCTCTGAAGGCATAGGCCGGCCACTGTCCTTGCCGAGATCGACCCCGTGCTTCTTGCGCCATTTCTCCCACATGGCCCAGAAATCCTTCTCCATCCCGCTCTCCATCTGGTCCGGGAGGACGACAGTGTACTCGACGTAGAGATCACCCGGCTCCGAATCGTGGTCGTGGTGCTCGTGCAAATGACCCTCGGAGTAAAAGGGCATGCCCTCGCCCTTGACCGTCTCGACGGAAAGCGGCTGGACGACCTCGCCGCGCTTGCGGCTCAGCTGCACGACATGCCCATCCAGATGCGTGATGTTGCGCGTCCAATCGCCCATCCACGCCTCCCGCAGCGAGAGCACCTCCCTCCAGAACAGGTGCCTGCCCTTGCGCCGGAAGAACGTGCCGTCGGTGCGGCGCGCCTCCTCGGCCGCCAACTCAGGCTCCTTCTCCTCCAGCACCAGGATCAGATCGCCCGCCACCCAGTCAGGGCTCTCGTCGCCCTCGTTCTCAAACACCAGCCGCGTCCCCTTATCCATGCCCGGTTCCACCGTCGCAACCGTCTCCACCTCGCGCCGCACAACCCGCTGCCCCGCACACACGGGACACGGCTTCTTGATCGTCTTGCCCTGGCCATGGCACGCGTCGCACGGCATCTGCACCTGCTGGTACATCCCCGGCGCAAGCATGTGCTTCTGGATCACCCGCCCGCGCCCACTGCACTTGGGGCACGTCACCACCTGCCGGTCCGCCGACCCCGTCCCTTCGCACGCATCGCAGATCTGCTGCTTCTCAATCCCAAACCGGATCTCCCGGCCCGTGTAGAAATCCCGCAGCGGCAGCCCCACCCGCATCTCCATGTCCGGTCCGCGCCGGTGGCCCGGCGCATGCCCGAAGTGTCCTCCGCCGCCGAAAAACCGCGAGAACAGATCAAAGGGGTCGTTCGCGGGGCGTCCCGCCGTCCCGCCCTGCCGGTGCTGCTCGATTCCCTCGTGTCCGTATTGATCGTAGATTTTCCGCGTGGCAGGTGTAGAGAGGACATCGTACGCGTCTGCGATTTCGACGAATTTCTCCCGCGCCGTCTCGTCGCCTCTGCCGTCGTACTTAGTGTCAGCCTCCATTCTTCTCTCTCGCTAGAGCCTTGGAGCGGTAAAGACTTACGGATTCTTATCCGGATGGAACTTCTTGCTCAGCGTCCGGTACGCGCGCTTGATATCCCGCTCCGAGGCGGAGCGGTCCAGCCCCAGGATCTTGTAGTAGTCTTCCTTGGCCAACGCCAGGACCAGACAAAGTGCGATCGCGAGCAGAATTGTAATTAGACGCATTGTGATGATTGGTAGGCAAGCTGCATCACAGCTGCGCTTACACGTAGCAATTGGTCAACGATGTCTCAATGGTCAATGCCAAGGTGATGTATCGGTATTGTATCTTTAAACTATGCTTGTAAAGTAAGACTCGACTGTCTGTAATCTCGTTGTTTAAGGCAATGGTCCTGAAGGCTGAGGAAGTCTCGAGATCAGCAAAGAACTCAAGATGGAGTTGGTACTGGCGGTGATTGTTTTGCGCTTGCCCTGGACTGATTGCGCGGTGTTTGGCCGGCCACTACTGATAAAGTCCGTGTTGATAGAGAAGTAGTAGCTTTTGATTAGGTGGCCGCAACGTGGAGGAAAATGGTTTGTCCGGTCACGTGGTGAGCATTTTCCTTGGTTTGAGGTATGGTTTAGACTAGATTGTCAGATGTTGATTAACGAACAAAGTGATCAGCTACATTAGCTAGGTTAAAAGTATAGAGTCGTACAGAGGCGGTCGGAACGTCGCATCAAATGAACATTTGAACAAAGAATAGCACAATCACTCATAAACTCATCCCACAGTGAGACACTCAAATTAACACTAAGTACTTCCCCAAGACCGACCAACAACATCGAAGATCTCGTTCCGCCACGTCCGTCCAAGACCCTGGCTCTGATCTCCCTCCTCAATGGCCTCTTGAGCCCGTAATCCCTCCTCGTGCCACACTTTGACAATACTTCCAGGCGCATAAACGTCCTTGAAGACACCGCTCTTTGGGGCCTCAAAGCCGACCCGGGTTTCGACGTCCGTCTCTGGCAGCCTCAACCGGGCCAGTACGGCCCGGACAAAGGTTGCCAGGTCTTGCGGATTGGCAATGCGAGCGGCCCGAAGTCGTTCTCGGGCGAATACCAGCTCCCGGTTGAGTGCAAAGGCCGCCTGGACGATGGACTCGGCGATCTTCTTCTCCAACACGCGGCGCACAAGATGCTTCAAGAAGGGCTTGGTCACCCACAGGAGGAATTTCCATTTGCTCTTGTGTATTTTGTAGTCGAGTTTGTGGATGCGAACCCGCACACCGCGCAGGGTAAAGATCTGCTCCAGGCGTTCCCGACCCACTTCCACATCGAGCGAGATGTCGATGCCCCGTCTGTCGAGATAGAAGCTGGCAATGCCTTCGTCTTTGATGCGGAACAACGGCCATGCATGAGTGCGCATCCAGTAGCCAAACTCGGTGGCACTGATGTTGAGGCCGAAGACCGTTGCAGTAAATGTGGTTTTGAGGTCAGTCGACGTTCGCTTTGAATGCTTCTTCAGAACGTCAATGTCGTTGCGCGTGGTGAGGTGCATGCGGTAGGGCAGAAACGATGAGAAATTGACCGTGTGACCGGGTTCAAGGATCAGGTTCTCAATCAACAGATCCATTTCTGGCGCGGATATCTCCAGCCGCGGGATTGGGATATATTGGATACTGCGAATGATAATAGGCAAGAAGATTTCTGCCATGTCTGATGGCAGCTGGCTTTTTCGGTCTTGGTAGCCATTCCATGCATCCCTGTAGATCTTGCGAGTCACGTCAACAAGTTTCGAAACCTGAGTATCCTCAGGTACAGTCCGCAACGTGCGCTTCGCCTGAGCTAGGAAGGCATCCACGTCTCGACGCAGGGTAGTTTCGGTGCCGACATTCTTCGACTTCTCCTTCAGCTCGTCTACCTTCTGAGGAGCCTTGTCAAAGAACTTGGGGTCCGTTAGCATTTCCTGGAGCGCGGCTCCAATCTCCGACATGAACTTCTCGAACTCTGGGTCTTTATTGGTGTGCTTGATGACATCTTTGAATCTTTCCTCCAGGCTCTTCCACTCTTCGGCATCTCCATAGGACTGAAGCAGCTTCCAAAACTGCTCCATTGCCTGCTTGAGATCTTCGTTGACATCGACCTCTTCCTCGGCCGTGGAGACGACCTCTGAGGCAGCGTTGGCGTACAGCTGCGCATATCGCTGCACCATCTGTGACAGAGTGGCCACCGAGTCAGAATAATCCGATCGCTCTCGCAGCTTAATAACGGCCTGCTTGAGCCGATGCAGCAGCGTGTCTCGCTCTTGTCCCGAAAGATGCTCCTTCGCACTGTCAATGGCTTCTCGACCAGTGTCTTTCAGCCCATGCCCCGCAACCTCTGCGACTTGGGTGACTTCCTTGCGGAGTTCCTCACCCGACACGGCTCTACCGTCGTCCGCACCCGCGCCTTTAACTGCACCCCGTTCCTCTTCGGACGGCTTGAGCTTCTCTCCAACCTGTTTTGAGGTATCAGACAGAGCGAGAGCTGTGTCGGAGAAGATCTCCCTGCCAACGGTAGTGAGATCCTCGACAAAGAGACGAAAGTCGGCATTGGTGAGGAGCAGGCTGCCCACGGTGCGGAGACTTTCATAGGCTGTTCAACGTTATTAGCACAATGCCCTCGGATGAGATTGACAAGAGTCATACCTGCTTTGGTGTTCTGCCGAGCTTTGACCTGAGAAGCACGACGAGTAACCTCAGACGTATCTATCGATGCTCTGGACCTGGAGAGATGCCACAAGAATTCCTGCAGCTGGTCATCGCCGTTCTTTTCCCGCAGGAATTCAATGAATATTTCAATCCAAAGGCGGCAGTCCCGGGCTAGCTGGCGGCCGACAGAGCCAATGTCTTGGTTGCGAGGGTTGAGAATATCCGAAGCTAGAAGCGTACGTAGGTTGGCGATCGTCTGATCGGTGGATGGCATGTAACCCTCGGAAAGGGCACGGAGCATCTGATAGCTATGCAATTTCTGATGCAGACGACGCTGGCGTGAGGTATCATCCTCGTAGCGAGGCAGGAGTGGCTCCGTTTCTCCTCCAGGCATGATGACGGTGTTGTGGTACTGTGGACCCCACAGCTCGGTACTTTGTGTAAACTTGGAGCTAGGGATAAGAGTCGCCGGGCGGGAAGTGAGTGCCTTGTTGAAGCTGAATTGATTGAAAGAACTGTTCCGGAGATGAACTGAGATGAAGGAAGATGTTCCAGCAGCTCTGCTAGGACGAGACAGGCCAAGGTGGTAAGATGTGCATCATCGAGTAGCTTTTCCTGATCTGCTGTCAAGCATGGACAGCTCCTCTCACTATTGCGTCACTCCCACCTTGGCGTCTTATCGCAGTCAGGTGATCTTATCACATGTTTATAGAGTCATCATACACAATCGGGATAAAAGGACCTCATATTTGCTGATACAAACTATACATTTATCTTCTGCCTTATTAAAACAAGAGCGACTCGCGGTGGCATCTATCTAGAAAGTAGTTCATTTCCAACCACATGGGTCCATACGGGTTGCGAGTTGGAGGGACGTCCTTATCTGACAGCAGCGCTTATCGATAACTTATCGTTGGTCTAGAACAATGCGGAGATTCTTTTTCTGTGGAGAGTTCTCCGTCCTCTCTACTTACTGTACCTACGGCATTTCATCGAACCAAGCCAGATCGAGGCGGACAGGCCCTCGGGCCATGATTCTAATGTTGGTTCAGGAGCGACCTCAGATCTCACGCTCAATTGTTGGCTTCCACATTGTTCATTAGATGACTTCGAATCCATTCTATGAGAGAAAACGAAGCTAATGATCCAACGAGTTTCCAAGAGCACGTTAGCAAGATCTATAACACAGAATGCTCAATTCCTGAGCCAGAATCATGGCGTATGAATTGCTATAGGAGTATATAGATGGGCAAGAGACTGGTAGAATAACCCCCTCCCCATTGTATACGTGACATTACTTCGTGCGAAAAAATCATCAGCACCTCAGTAGGCATAACATAGTCAGGGGGAAAGAGGGTGTTTTGGGTCTCCACACCTAGCCACCGAGACTTTGACGGTTAAGTCTGGGGTAACCTTCTTTCGTAGCCAGGCCTTGCAATTGCTCAGAATAGATTGCTCCGTAATTCGTACCATATTTGCATACTAGATACACCAGAGCTCAATCCGAGTCTCTCCGTACTCCGCATGGTGATGACGCACATATTGTTAAAAGTTGTGTTACTGACGGGAGTGTAACTTCAGCCTTGTAGTACGTAACGAGTCAGGTGGCTGGCATCAGTTGTTGGGATTTCAATCTCAACCGTGCTGAGGGGGAATTCAACGGTCTCTGGTGTACGATGTATATATGATCACAATATCCGTACGTCTCACGGAGTCCCTGTAAGGACTTCCGTAGTTGCTGGCAAAACTCCAAAGGCAGATGGAGTAATGATCATCACAATGCTGGATGATCAAGCTTTATGATTCATGCCAGCAAATCTGGGGATATCCTTGTGGAGCATTCCTCCTCCCTCTGCGTCGGATTTTGAAATCGTTGATCTATCATCTTTCTGCAAGGAGTAATGAGCGATTTTCTGTCACTTAAATCGCTCATGGAATGACAGAGGTGTCTCATATCCATCTTTAACTCAGTGTATGCATTTGAGACACATTCGATCATCTCCAGTGATGAAAGGTTCATATACAACCATTACATAGAGTACAAAAGTACCGTATAGTCTTGTGGCTGGTGAGCTCAAGTAAACAAAGCACAGCCACGAGGTTCTAAATCTGGCTCAGTAGTCTGTCTTAGTAATAGGAGCCAAGCTTGTTTTTGTCTGTAGCAGCTGTAAGTAGTCAGGAACCTTTCCGTTGGGGTCACCCTGGGCTGGCCAATGATTTCCTGTAGGACTGTGGCTTCTTCCGGTCGCCCCATCGGCCGGCCCCGGTCGGTGGGCGACACTATTCCCCTTGGGGTAATACCTGGTCGCGTCCATCGGAATGGAGTTGGGGTCAGCAACGAAAAATCGCTCATGGAAGGCAGCACTCCTTAATTTTCAGGATGTCTGAGTTGCACAACCACAGAGTTGATGGCAATCGCCGCTATTCAGTCATGCAGGAGCAAAGTCTCTGGATCTGCGCAACATAACAGGTCATCCTCATGTTGCTTTTCACGTATTCAATCCGAGGAATAGAACTACTGAAAAAGGACGAATTACTAAATCTAGACCCCTTGATGACTAAAGCGAGCGAGCTCGGCCGTCCTCCGTGCCCGGTGCCGCGTCGACTGCGGGGAGTTGCCTAGGGAGGCAAGCAGCAAGAAAAAAGTCCAGAAGCTTTCCTCAGGCAGTTAGGCGGACAGCTCTGCTATTAGGCTAATAATTGATGCCACATGAGCTTTGGGATCCACCAGACCCTATGGTCGAGTCGGGTCCAGTGGACAGTTGCCCAACTTAGACTCATGTGTACACTGTAGTTTGAGTACTCGCGCGAGGAAAAATGGCGCATCCGTTGCAGAAAATGCTCCACTGCCTTGTATATCGGCATGCCTTGTCGGATACCGATGTTTCGGATACCTCCAGCATGAGTATGTCTACCCTAGCAAAAATGCTAATGTACTCTAGGGTTATGATAATATTTGAGACTAATAAATTCAAACCCGAGTCATTATTCTACTTGATTTATATCGTAGCAAAGAGTGATGTTGGTAGCTGGTTGTAAACCTCGACTTGTTTATGCGGAGAAGTCCCACGAATCCCCTCATGAAATATTTCGCTTATGCTTGACTATCTAAAAAACGGGATGATTCATGAATCTGATCCTCCTGACTACGTACATCGGAACCAGCGAGTGTATCAGTCTCTTAGTTCCAACAATCAGTTTTCACTCTCAACGTTGTAAAAATACACCGTCAGCCTTGCATGTCAAAACTAGCCCATGTACCCAAGTCTACTTCGTACATTGAGTCATATGTAGCGCTTTACATGTAAACTCTGTACAACAAAAGCAAACTCTGTAATGCGATGTATCCCTTCAACGATTCAACATTGATCATCACGCTCATTCCCATTATTAATTGGCCTCTTGTTGTTTCTTTGCTTTCTCCGCATTTGTCGCAATTCGGAGGCACTTCCCGTTCTCCACTTCCGTTCAATTTTCTGTGACCCCCAACCCGATCCAATTCAATTCAACCCAATCCAATCATCCAAAAGCTTCGTATCCTCATTCATGCCCACTTGTGAATTCAATTGAAACGGTTCGCCGCCATGCAAACCGCTTTCCCCCCGAATATCCACCATTGCGATCCCGACCTCCCTGAGTGGTTCCCTCGTCCCCGAATATTCCCGACTGCTGAGTGAAGGAGTCATCGAACTAATCACCGCTCGCGCTCTGTTTCATAGCCCTCATAACCTCCTCGTTGGAGATTTCCTACTAAGTATTTTTCTCCGAGTACTACTGCGACCAACGGGTGCTTGTGTCTTGACATCGGAATGTTTTGGGTGCCTCCTCAGGGGTCTCCAATGCTAGTGCGGACACATAAAAACAGACTGGCACCTGTGGCCATCTTGTCTCAGTCATCTTTATTTTATTTTTCATCTTCTCCTCTCCGCTCTTCTGCCTCTGTCGTCGCCATTGCTACTCGCCATAGAAGCAGTCTTACGTCGTCTCAGCGTTCCACAATGGCTCGATTTCCCTCCCATCAGAACCGGCCGGTCCATGCGACCCCGACCCCATACGTGAACCATGCTGCTCCCGTGTATGTCTTCGATCCGGTACAAGCTACCTGGAAGGAACTGATGCTAATTGACTCATTGTTGTATGTCTAGTGACCCAAATTTCGATACTGCCAACCCTGCATACATTCGCAAATATCTCCGCACATACGGTCTGACTCCCCCGCGCGCGGAGTCATATGAAGTTCAGAAGACACGGTGTATGTCTACACAACACAAACGTTCTGGCGTCTGCTGCGGGATCTAATTTGAATCTAGGTCTCGCTCAATTGGCCCTCAAGCAGACTGCCATTGATAAATTCCTCTACCTCAGCACCCTCCGCAAAAATAATGTCCACCTCTTTTACCGTTTGATCACAGATCATCTCAAGGTATGGGAAACAGAAACCAGCCGCAAACAGCGGAATGAATACTAAAGTGGACAGGAATTGACACCTTTGATTTACACACCTGTTGTTGGAGAAGCATGCCAAAAATGGTCGGAAATTTACCAGCAGCCAGAAGGTGAGTCCAGACATTTTCACAATTTTCCTGCTAATGCATCGAATCCACGCTAACGACGTTCATCTGCCTAGGCATGTATCTGAGCTGGGAGGACCGCGGCAATCTGGCCGCTGTCATCGCCAACTGGCCGCAACCAAATGTTGAAATCACGTGCATCACCGATGGGTCCCGAATTCTCGGACTGGGAGATCTTGGCATCAACGGAATGGGCATTCCGATTGGTAAGCTGGCGCTGTATACTGCATGTGCGGGGATCCGTCCCGAGGCCACCCTGCCCTTGACCCTGGATCTGGGGACAAGCAACAAGGCTCTCCGGGAAGATCCGCTGTACATGGGTACACGCCGTGACAAGATCTCCCCCGAGGAGGAACGGGAATTCATGGATGAGTTGATGGCGGCTTTGACCGAGCGCTGGCCTGGGTATGTGGCTCCACCTCCCAACTCTTTCCGATGACACCGGACACTAACGGAGGTAAACAGTATCGTCATCCAGTTTGAGGACTTCAAGAATCCCTTCCCCGCTTTGGAGCGGTATCGTGATGTCTACACATGCTTCAACGATGACATCCAGGGTACGGGTGCTGTCATCCTCGGCGGTGTCATCAACGCTGTGAAGCGTTCAGGACTTCCCTGCAAGGAGCACCGCGCCGTCTTCCTTGGTGCTGGAAGCGCTGGTGTCGGTGTGGCCAAGCAGATTGTTGCATTCTTCATGCGCGAGGGCATGACGGAAGATGAGGCCCGCTCCTGCTTCTACCTGGTCGACACCAAGGGTCTCGTCACCGCTGACCGGGGTGATAAGCTCGCCGATCACAAGGTCTACTTTGCTCGTACAGACAACAACGGTCAACAGTTCAAGACCCTCGACGAGGTGGTCGATCATGTGAAGCCGACCATCCTCATGGGTCTGTCGACCCTCGGCGGCGTCTTCACTCCGGAGATCCTGCGCAAGATGGCCGACTGGAACACCCACCCCATCATCTTCCCCCTGTCCAACCCTTCCTCCAAGTCAGAATGTGACTTTGAAAGCGCCATCACCCACACCGATGGCCGTGCCCTCTTCGCCTCCGGTTCCCCCTTCCAACCTTTCTCCTTCAAGAACTCCTCCGGAGAGACCCGCACCTACTACCCCGGCCAGGGCAACAACATGTATGTCTTCCCCGGTATCGGTCTGGGCACTATCCTCTCCAAGGCGGTCAAGGTGACCGATGAGATGATCTATGCCTCTGGTGCAGCTCTCTCACAAGCTCTGACCGCCGAGGAGATCGACCTCGGTCTTCTCTACCCCGACTTGACCCGCATCCGTCAGGTCAGCATCGTCGTGGCCCGCAAGGTCATCCGCGCCGCACAGGATGCCGGCGTGGACCGTGAGACTTCTCTGCGCACCATGAACGATGAGAACCTCGATGCATGGATCAAGGCTCGCATGTACGACGCTCACAGCGAAGTCCAGGCTTTGGAGAGGGAAGTCGGCGCTCTCCTCTCGAATCTCGGGCCTGCCCCTCCTGCCTTGAATGGCTATTATGAGGACCAGAGCAAGGATGCCAAGCTGTAGTTTCATTTTCCTTCATTTCTTGTCAGCCGGCATGAGATATTTACTATTGTCTCTGCGTGACTTTTTCGGTTCTACTTTTTCGTTCCGGTTTTCATTTACGTTCCTGGTCGTCCCAGGTTGTGGAGCGCTTTGATTTTTTGGTTCAACTCTTGCATTGAAGGATGCCCCTGTGTTCCTGTATACCCTTTGCATATTGCTGATAATGACTTGCTTTTTGGACCATGTTTGTTGGGTTTGGGATTGGTTTCGGTACCGACGTCTACGTCAAAAGTTGATAAATCCAATATTTTATGTCGGTCTCATAATCTACGGTCCTCAAATTGATGAAGGAAATATTCTCTCCACACAGTTTCCACAAGTAACAATTGGGTCGGCCATCTTTATCTCGGTAGAGTGGATCATGTGAAGTGGAGACTCGGACAGATTTATAACCCGAAGGGTACGGAGTGGAATTAACGAGCATCACTAATCAGTCCATCGTGACGATCCGCAGGACAATTTGCTTGGAAATAGAATAATTAACCTTAAGCATTAAGATGCAGAGCCAAGGCCAGGTACTGTGGCTACGTACTAGCTGGTGCCTATCGACTTTGCGTTCGCAACTTTTGTCTGGTTGGGAATGGACTCATCTCGACCTCGGCCATGCTTCTATCCGTTGCCGAGCCGTTCATCTTTCGGATCTATATAGTAGAAGCAAAATCCTCCGTGGCCATGGGTTCATTTCCTTTTTCTCGAATTGATACAGATCGATGATCATGTCTTCGTCTCTTGCTGATGCTGTCAAGCTTCCATGCGGGCTGGTCTTCCCTAACCGCCTCGTCAAGGTAAGTTTCTGATGATAAGGGTCGCAAACATGACTGACCACTCCAGGCCGCAATGGCCGAGCTGATGGCCGGCTCAGAACATACCCCTACACCCAAACTAATGGAAGTCTATAACCAATGGGGCAAAGGAGGATGGGGTGCCGTTCTCACGGGTATTTGCTGTTAATCCCTTTACTTCAACCAGGACACACGCTAAGAAGTCAATACTACTGGACAGGCAACGTCCAAGTCGACGTCAACCACCTGGGCAGTCCCTTAGACCCCGCCCTGCCAGGCGAGTACACAGGCAAAGACTCCAACCCGGAGCTCGTCCAGACATGGGCCAAATACGCCGAGGCCAGCCAGCAGCACGGCGTCCCCTCCATCGTGCAAATCTGCCATCCGGGCCGGCAGTCGTTCCGCATCGCAGGCAAACGCGGTATCTTTGCGTCGACGATTGCGCCGAGCGCGATCCCCCTGCAGATGGGGGACGGGCTGCTGGATCGAATCATCAGCCGGCTGGCGTTCCCTGCGCCGAGGGAGATGACGCAGCAGGATATCGATACTGTGACGAGGCAGTTTGTTGATACCGCGCGGCTGATGGCCGACGCGGGGTTTTCGGGGGTGGAGCTGCATGGCGCGCATGGGTATCTGATTGGTATGTTCTTTCTGTCCTGTAGTAAGGTGTTGTACTGACTGTAGCAGACCAGTTTTTGAATCCAAAGGTATACTTGCTCCTCTAGAGGCAGGGCCAGGGTCCGACTAACCGAACAGACAAACCTACGAACCGATGCATACGGCGGCTCCGCCGAGAAGCGAGCCAAGTTCGTCCTCGACATCCTCTCGGAAACGCGCAAAGTCGTCCCCGCCACCTTCTGCATCGGCATCAAGTTCAACTCCGCAGACCACTCCTCCGCCTCCTTCGAAGACACCATGACCCAAATCGGCCTGCTCGTCGACGCAGGCATCGACTTCCTCGAAGTAAGCGGCGGATCATACGAGGATCCAAAGGTAAGTAATACGTCCCACTAACCTCCTCAGACGTGCCGCAAGAGACGTACCCTAACTGAGAAAATAGATGATGAGCACTGACTCCCAAGCCAACCACCCCGAAAAAAGCCAACGCACGCTCGCGCGCGAAGCCTTCTTCCTCGAATTTGCCCGCGAAACCCGCAAGCGCTTCCCGACGCTCATCCTCATGCTGACCGGTGGATTCCGCAGCCGCGCCGGCGCAGAGCACGCCCTGCGCGAGAACGCATGCGATCTAATCGGCATGGGGCGGCCCGCAGCTGTAGAACCGGCGTTCGCGCACCGGCTGCTGGACGAGAGCGTGCCTGCCGAGGAGGCCGAGATGTACTTGAGCAAGGTTAAGCCGCCGTTTTTGCTGAGTTTGCTGCCAATCAAGGCGGTTGGGGCGGGGTTGGAGAGTGTAAGTCTTTTTCCAACTGTTTGGGTGCTCTGATGATGCTAATGTTGGTTCTGTTAGTCGTACTATGCGGGGCAGATCAAGCGGATAAGTGAGGGGCTGAAGACGTTTGCGCCGTCGTTGTGATGTAGATATATACCCAGACTGCTTTGCTGGTTTTGTTCTTACTAGATTATACTATAGAATACTAAGTAGTACTCGTGTCGGGTGCTACTTTATTCGGTTATTTACTTATTCCATCTCAGGGGTGGTTGGCTGGTTACACGTCGTGAGCAACCACTATCATAATATCACCATCCATGGCTCTACAGTAATGCATGTTCTCAATTTACGGCCAACTACTGGTATATCCAACTTCCAGTGGTTGGTAAGATCTGATCTGATGTACCAAAAACTAAAGGTTCAAATGTGCTAAACGTATTGATGACGTCGATCTCAAACAGGCGGCAGCGGACAACAACCTCACACAGCCTGTTTTGGCGATGCCACTGACGAGGTGACCGGCAAGGTGATTGCATCAATTGTTACGTTATGATTTTGTTAACTGTATATATAAGGCAGGTCTGCCGTCCACATAGCTTTCTCTAGGTTGCAACAGCAGTATAGATTCCTCCTAGACAAAATGACGGGTAAAAAGCACAAGATTACGGTGGTCGGTTCGGGAAATTGGTATTAGTTCTCTACTCCGTAGATTCATTTATGATTCCTAAATTATATATAATGCAGTGGCTGATAATGACAGGGGATCGACGATCGCCAAAATCCTGGCCGAAAACACGCGCGAGCATCCCGATGTCTTCGAAGAAGAGGTGCAGATGTGGGTATTCGAAGAGGAGGTGACCATCCCTGAAGACTCGCCGCACCGCGAGGCCCTTGGCGACCAGAAGTACAAGTTGACGGACGTCATAAACCGTGTCCACGAGAACGTCAAGTACCTCCCTGGCATCGCGCTGCCGAGCAATGTCGTCGCGAACCCAGACGTGCGAGCTGCCGTCAAGGACGCCACGATCCTCGTCTTCAACCTCCCGCACCAGTTCATCGACAAGACGCTCGAGCAGATGAAGGGCCACCACTTGCCGTACGCGCGGGCTGTCTCATGCGTCAAGGGCGTCGAGGTCGCGAACGGGCGGGTCACGCTCTTCTCGGAGCTCATCATGGAGAAGCTGGGCATCTACTGCGGGTCGTTGTCCGGCGCCAACATCGCCCCCGAGGTCGCCGCCGAGGAGTTCTGCGAGACCACAATCGGCTACGACCCGCCGCCCATGGACCTCGACGCCAAGGACGAGTTTTCCCCGGATAACCGCCACGTCATCAACAAGCAGCGCCAGCGCAAAATCTCCTCCACCTCCGCGGAGCTGCAGCGCGTGCCGGACGAGTACCCCTGCGTCGACGAGAAGCTGCTCCGCCGTCTCTTCGAGCGCCCGTACTTCCATGTGCATGTCGTCGCGGACGTGGCGGGCGTGGCACTGTGCGGCGCGCTGAAGAACATCGTCGCGCTGGCGGCCGGCTTCGTCGCGGGTAAGGGATGGGGCGAGAATTCCAAGGCGGCCATCATCCGTATCGGGATGATGGAGATGATCCGCTTCGGGCGTTTCTGGTTCCCCGACTCTGTAAACGAGAAGACTTTTACCGAGGAGAGCGCCGGCGTGGCGGATCTGGTCGCCTCGTGCTCGGCTGGTCGCAATTTCCGGTCCGCGAAGCATTCCGTTGAGAAGGGAATCAGCGTCGAGGAGATCGAACAGTCGGAGCTGAACGGGCAGAAGTTGCAGGGGACGTCGACTGCTCGCGCCGTGTGCGATTTTCTGTCGACGCATGGCAAGCTGGACGACTTTCCGTTGTTCAATGCCGTCAATCGTAAGTTCCACACAATAGCATATTGGATGATAAGTCGGTGCTGACCAACACAGGCATACTCGATGGTAAAGTCAGTGTGGATGAGCTGCCGAAGTTGTTGAAGTAATCTGGAAATGTATATGCCGTAATGACCATAGCCAATAGAACATGCCTTCATGAGTGCACACGCCCGTAGTTATGACTCTAGGAATAACCTCTATAAAGCAAGGTAGTCTTCAACCGGCGATCACAGTAGGCGGTATCTTGGTGAAAGTGATTCTAAGCTGGAAGCTTTTGCAATTCCAGATTTCGGTCACATATCTCTGGGCTCTTTACCAAAAGAAAGCTAAAGAGGATCAAAAGGCGCGATAGTATCACCTCCCCAGAGGTTCCCCGAAAACCCCTCAAGAGTCTCAAAGTCCGGCATCCAAAACGGACAATCCTCCTCAAGATCGATCCACGGAGCAAGCTGGAATGCCATCCGCACTCCATGATCATGAGCAGGCGGATTCGTCGACCCCGCTGTGTTAGGATCAGTTGCCGCGTACTCCTTGAACGTGCCAGGCGTGGTACCTTGGAGGTTGGGATTCGAACCACCATGTTGCGCGGTCATCAGCTCCGCCATGCCGACTTTCTTGGCCGCCTCGCTGTTGCCCTCGAGTTTTTCCATTGCGGCGTTGACGAGCATCTCGAACGCGTCGCGGTACTTCTTCACCCACGTTGCTCGTTCGCCCATGACGAAGAGGACGGTCGAGCAGGCCCGGATGTCGTTGCTCATCTGCACGGACCACACTTGGTCTGCGTGCGTCCAAAGGGCGTACAGCAGCGTGATGCCGGCCATGAAGACCGTCTGGACGGCGAGGAAGGAATGCCCGTACTCAAGCGTCTGGTGAAGCCGCTTGTGGGTCTGGCAGATATCGCCAGCTGCACGAAGGCAGATGTGGTAGTAGGGGTCCGAGAGGGGCAGGGAGGGCAGGAATGGCTGTATGAGGAGACGAAGAGCACGGTTGTAGTGCAGCATGGGATAGTCCAGATCCGACCCGCTGAAACGCTGCAAGGCAGATCTCTTCCACTCTTCCAGCTCGATGAAGAGACGGTCCATCTTCGAGCGGAGCGTGTGTAGTGGCCTGTCCGCGCGGTAGATCTTGTGCTGGATCCTCGAGTCGATCCGACGCAGCTCGAACAAGTAAATTGCGAACGTTAGGGAAGTAATCCTGTCGGTCCGGGGCGGGGCGGTCAGTATAGTGGGGTCTTGGACGTCGTCATCCACATCCACTGGCAATGGCAGGTCAATTTGACGGTCTGCGATGCTAAAGGGGCGACCAAGAGACATTGAGATGACCCTCTCGAGATAGTAGATTGTCCAGAAAAGTCGTCGCCGCATCTGCGCGGTCCATGGATCCAGATTAATCTCGTTCGCTTTCCTGTGCAGGCCAATGTCAATGGCAGTGCGCATGGCGAGCCCGATTATGTACCAGAGGCCATGGCTCGATGCTGAGCGAAGGTGATATACCACCAGAAGAGTCATTGCCTCTATGTTTTCGATAGATCGCACTTCACACATAGAAGGGACCTGCTGTAAAGCAGTGATGTAGTATCGCTAGACGGGGTCAGAGCTCTTAGACCTGATAGAGAAGAAAGCTTCGGTAGGCACACCTCTGGGGGTACGTATGTGTATTTCTCGCTGAGCTGGATTGTCGTCGCTCCAATCGCATATACCAGATACAACTTGAACAGACCGAATCTCTCTGCCTTGG
The DNA here is from genome assembly GCF_001445615.1 of Aspergillus lentulus. Taxonomy (NCBI): domain Eukaryota; kingdom Fungi; phylum Ascomycota; class Eurotiomycetes; order Eurotiales; family Aspergillaceae; genus Aspergillus; species Aspergillus lentulus. Next base: position 2,869,219 of record NW_028322118.1, read on the forward strand.
TGAGCTCTTCCCGTTTGGCTTTGGCCAACCGCCATCGAGCTCCATGGAGCCTCCACAGCTCCGCACGATCAAGGAACGGATAGCGCACATGCAGTCTGGTCAGGTACGCATGTAAAATCCGCGTTCCCATCTCATCGTTCGGCGGTTCGGTACTTTTGACCAGCAGGTCCTCCATGCGCCGCGGTCGTGGATAGTCAGGGACATTCTGACTCCCGCTGGACGGTTGAGGAGGCAGACCTGTAGGAGTGACCACCTGACCAGCGGTAGACCCACCACTACCGCGTGAAGAGACCTGGTGGATATGACATGGCGCGAGAACTTGGTTCCACACCGTTGCCTGAACCATTTCGCTGAGGTTGGCGGCCAGTGAGAGCCCGGAGCTTGAGCCTACATAGGCGGGAGCTTCTGCGGAGTTGAGCGCGAGGAAGCCAACAAGCTCGCCCACAGTGTTGTGGCTCAAGTTCGAAGCAGACGCAGGGACGGCATCTTGGTTCTGAGGAGACAAAAGTGCTGCAACTGGTTGACCGGCGTTGCTGCTGGCATCGTTGCTTTGTGGTCTCGCTTGCAGCTGGGATTCAAGATAAGCAATGCGTTCTTCCAGCGCACGGATATAGCTTTTTGAAATTAGTGCTCCGAAAAATTATCGTCAGGAAGAGCTGGTGCTCATCGGAACAAGATGGCTCACTCATTCGATTGACCACTCTCCTGTCGAAGAAACGTCAATTTATCGCACGAAACCCCAGCTTTGCGGCAGTTGGAACAGGCCGGATAATCATTATCGCACTATACCGCTCAGCCTGATGATAGACCAAACCTAGTAGCCAACGACTGACCTTTTGCTTCCTAGTTTTGCACCGCGTACATGACGTTCTTACGCGCTTTCTGGGGTTGTGATCTTTTGAGGGGAGGCGCGCCTCTGAGTTTGACACTTGCTCAGGAATATCCATCTTGACAGATTATACATATAGACATCTTCTCTGTTCCTGATTGAATAACTCCACTAGTGTCAGATTGATGTCAAGTGGATGCTCACCAAGTTGACGAAGTCATCAGTAGACCCTGGACGATGCCAAGACGTGGTAACTGGACCGGCTCGGGGTAGGGTCCATTCTCCGAGTTAAATGGTTGCATGAAGACAATAGTTGATATGCTTATTAATTGTGTAATATACTCAGTGATCGCAAATCATGAGAGATAATTCTCGTCAAATTTCTATGAACGCCTAAAAATGTATCTAATCAGTCGATTTCTACAAACGCCGCTCATGCTGCCATCAAGAACTATTAAAGCTATTAAAGATGAGGTAAAAGCCATCCGAAGATCACTGCGCTGCACGATGCAAGTCTTGAGTATCTCCATAACAGTCATGTTGGCCTATTGACTCCTGCTGCCGTCCGCTTCCTGATTATGGCCCTTGTTAGACTTCTCAGAAGGCTGAGTCGGAGGAACTTCTTCGTCTGACTTCAGTTGTGTAGCGTTCCGTTCTTCCTCCTCCTCCCCTGGTTCCTTTGGCCGCTCGAGACCCCGATCGCGGATGAAGAGACAAGCTGCGAAACACAATCCAATCAGAGGCACTTGTAAAATGAAGACGCCCCTTGACGCCTTTGCATAGGCATCGAGTATTTGAGACCAATCCGAAGCGGATATATCCGACGGCGAGGGAAGAGAGTACGTCGAGTGAGCCAGGTTCTGGTATCCACTCGGTAGGTTTGATCGGAGTGTTGCTTGCAAGATAGCAGCGGACACGGCCAGTCCACAAGCACCTCCGAGACAACGGAAGAAGTTTCGATTCGAGATTACTACCGCTCGGTGAGACTTGGTACAGTGGGCTTGAAAAGCGATCAGAGTTGGCTGAAAGGTCCATCCGATACCGATACCGGTAATGGCGACAATGACAACGATCACTGCGCGATGAGTGTGGTTGTTGAAAAGCAGCATCAGACCAGCACCTCTAAATGATTCAAGCCGACAGGTTAGAATCCACGCTTAGAAAAGATCTCTAATCTCGAGGAAAACTCACAGAGTCCAGAGGCCGAAACCAGCCCATATCACCTCTCCGTACCGTTTGGTTCGAGAAATGTATTGGCCAGATGCAATAGACGCAAGAGCCTGGCAACCGACCATGGGAGCAGTCATAGCGGCAGAAGCTATCGGAGACCACCCTCGTGCGTTTTGATAGTACAGTGGCAGATAATAGAGGTACGATTGATACACAGCGCCAAGAAGAAAGCTCTGTAAGAATAAAGCACATAAAACTTTGTTCTTGAAGAATACCACTGCCCACAGGTCAGCTCCTCTTGAATTAACAAACGGCACGAGTTGTAACGCACCTGGAAGCATTGGCAGGGAGGCCACTTTCCACTCGATGAAGACGAACGCAACCAATGAGCATGCTCCAATAACAAGCATACTGATCACCATTGCAGAATTCCACTGAAAGTAGGAGCCACCACCTGATATGGGTATAAGCAAAAAGATGATCCCAATGGATGAGGCAATGATGCCGTAGAAGTCGATCTTGCTCAGGTTCTCCCGCACGCCACCTTTACAGGCGTTACTCGGGATCAGAAAAGAGCCAACAACCATGGAGCATGCTGCGAGCGGAGATATGAGCCAAAAGAACCCTCGCCAGGTGGAATTCATGATGAAAGCTGCCGCAATAAACGGGCCGATCACATTACCCAGTCCCAGCGATGCTCCTAGAATTCCTTGATACTTTCCGCGGTTTTCAAGGGTCACTATATCAGATACGATAATCATAGTCAGCGAACCGACGCCACCTCCTGCAATACCGGCAAGGCCTCGAAAGACGTAGAACATTGCTGCATTTTGCGAGAGGCCACAGAGCAAATCAGCGATGCACAGCAGGGCGAGTGCTGATAAGTAAACAATCTTCCGACCAAAGATATCAGAGAGACGTCCGTAAAGCACACTGAACATGGTGTTTGCGATCAGCGACGAGGTACCCGCCCAGGAAATGGTATTTTCCGCATTGAGGTCTTTGGCAATTGTCGGAAGTGTAACGCTGATGCCATTTTGATCCACAAACGTGATAAGGAGAGATACAGCAAGACCAGAGAAGACTACCAACAACTGTACGATTGGTAGAATGTTCATCTGGTCATGCAAGGCCTTTTCGGCCGCCTGTTGTCGATTCATGTTTGTGCGCCTCTGGGGTCTAGCTTGTGGTATCGAGAAATCCTTCTGCTATTGACAGTTGAACCTAGGTAATGTACTCCAGACCATAAGCTGCGTCTTGAGACAGGATTTCCAACGAGCGCAAGTTTGCAACAGGATTTTGGTCAATCACTTGATGGCGAAACACAGATATGTACATCGATTTCGGCGCTTTGCACAGAGAGCAACCGTCAATAATATCATTTCAACAGTGAGTTGGCATGTACAAAGATGAAATTTTTTTTCATCGCACTGTCCAATGGATAGTCGATCAAGAGTGGCCTCTCATGACAGTCACAGCCCAATTCAAGCAGACGGGGCCTTTATCCTGCATCAATGTCGGATTCTTTCCCGACAGAGTCATGGTCGGTGTCAGAATAGGACATTTTCAGGTAATATCAACTGGAGATTGGCAGACCGGGCCAAATCCGCGTCATGGATGAATGATAGTTGGTGCGGACTGAAAGAGGATGTGGAGACTTGTCGTCGGCATTTGCCGTTAGTTCCTTCGGACGTCCGATGGAACCAGTGCCGAATTCCGCACGGTGATTTGGGTCTTGAATGAATCGAATATAGGGCGTCTCATTTAGAAGGCCTGCTTGGCATCGCTCAGTAGATGGAGATACGTTGTATCATGTATGTTTGATCCACAGTCGCAATTAGACAGCTCGGACATATTATTCAGCTTCTCCGACCACGGATGGTCATTTATCTATTTACGTCACGTGGAGCACCAAGCCAATTCTCCCGTCAAGGGTGTACTTCCGGTGTCGCAAATATAAGCGGATTTTTGTGATGATGCACATATACGGTGGCTTATCTCACCTTTAAGTACAGTTGTGAGATTTCTCGCAACAAAGTCATGTCATGGAAACAGAGTAACTGCATCGGAGTATCCACAGGACCGAGGCCTGTGAATCTCCATAATCATTCATGACTCCTCCTACTTTTTCCATCGAGGAACAGTAAGCACGATGCCTGGATTCTGTCTTAGTTTAGATCTGGCCGGCAGAGATCATAAGTTCTTGACGAATTCGAGGTTCAGTGTGTCAACTTGAGGCCCAGATTCAAGGAGCTGTAGTGTTGGCGCTCAGAGAGCGGTACGGTCCGAGAATCGTCTTGGAGAAGGACTATTGTTTTTTTGGTAGTCAGGTAGATTTCTTTAGACTGGTCACGTATGTGTGGGTGGAATTGAAACCGCGACACTCCCTGGCTGCCATAGCGGCTGTATGCCTCGTGCGTTGACTGAAGGAGCTTCCACATATTCATTAGTCTGGGCCACACGTTCAACACCGCTGGCACCTGACTGAATTGAAGAATTTGTAGTTCTGCCGACAGGACCATGATTGATTACGTTATTTGAAGGCAAGTACGCTCCACCAGTTATATTCCCCTGGTTTGGGATAAAGCTTTGATTCAAAGCTCCACAAGCAGTACAGGTGAACTCGATCTTGAAATTGGTCAAGATCATCTGTGGCGCAGAAGGATGTCCAGTACTGCGTGGCTGTTGTGGAGATTGAGACGGCCCCGGTTGTGGTGCAGACAGTACTGTAGGTGCCGATAGTATGTAATCTGACTGCTGCTCATCAGTCGTGCGCAACTCGTCATTGAGCGTAATCTGCTCCTGTGGTTGTGCCCCGGATGGAAGTTGTACTTGGGATGAGCCATGCACTGGCTGCGGACGTTGTGATGGAATCTGTGGCTGCACAGCATCGCGAACAAGCTCTGCTGGTTGCGGAGACTCATGACTTGGGTCATCTGTCAGCTCGATAGGTCGCTTTTCCAGGAATCCCGACTGATGAACATTGTCGGGAATCCATCTTTGCTCGGAGATGGTACTGTAAACTGAGCCATTGACCGACGGCGTGGCGTGAGCCTGGGGACCGGGCTGGTTATTCCCGTTCAAAGCGCGATCCCCTGGTTCTTCGCTCTGGTGATGTGGTAGCCTTGGTTGTAATTTGGTGAGCGCTCGGTGCGCTTGTCTTATGGATATGTCATATCCATGATACCGCTTGACCGCATCCACAACATCTTGTCCTTTGATCTTGTGACTCAGGTCAAACAACTTTGGTATTTCGTTTAGTAAGAACCGCACATGCGAAGCCTCGGACCGGGCTGGGGTTGTTCCTGGGGATGCTGCATGCCGTCGACAGCTATGGCTATCCTGAAGGCTCGTTATGTAAGTCTCGTTTTTGTTTGCACGGCAGACAACGCGGAAGTAGCAATTGGCGGACGATCGGCACCCTATGACAACGCTTTTCTTGTTGCTTCGGGTCACCCGAAGTTCCCAATGCTGCCTGACTGATATACTTCGCACAACTGACTTGAACTCTTCCAGCGAGACGAATCGTTGGCCCACATGGAGCCCCGAGTACATCTCCGTCATGACAGCGGTCGACTACACCGAACAGTCGGGCCAGGATTGTGGTCGCACGTATCGTATTCCATCAGTGGTGCATCTGGACGTCGTTAAGGCGAAGCGCTTGCTGGAAGGCCATACCAGTTGCGCTGAGCATTGTCCACACACGGCACGCCTTTCTATTTCAATCACTGGGAGCTTGTACGTTTGATCAAGAAATGACACATGTAGAATTTGGCATCACTGCGATGGCATAGTGGACTGGCATAGTACGCGCAAGAACAGCGCTGGTAAGCCGTTGTTTTCGCCCAGAAGTACCTCTGGGGGTAGTCTGAAAAATGCCGATGAGGAGACTGGGGGGGGGGGAACCACAACATCGGGCGCATGTCGAAAGATCAAGCTGTGCCGCTTTTAGCTGCTTCTCCGACCGCTCACACGGCCTTTCCTCTAACACCATCATAGCTACGAGCTGGACAATCTTCGACTGTGGTTAATTTTGTTGCAATCAATACTGATCACAGCTCTCCACTACAAGATCTAACAGTATGGCGTCGTACGGCTTGCTTGATCAGCCAGAGGAAGGTTGGTGTCAACGTAGCTCAAGCTCATTTCCTTCCACGCTAAATTTGGGATGCAGATAACCTACACAAGTTACGCCTTTTGAATGTCGAAGAGAAACCCTTCAAGCGTATATCGAAACGACTCCTTAACCCAAACTCGCTCGTGATTTCCAATGCGACAATCCTTCCTACCCCTCCGCCTGAAGAAACAGACGAGAACGCTACAGCAGCAGCAGAAGCAGAAAAGCAGAAAAGGCTGGATGAATGGCGCAATTTCCGTGAGGATGTGAATCTGGATTTTGCCTCTTTTGAAGGCAGTATCGCGCGCATTCAATTTCTCCTTACGAGCAACGAGCGAGAACGCGAGCGGTATGCCGCCGAAAAGCTTCGGATTTTATCCACAATGCAGGCCGTTCGCGAAAACACAGCAGAATTACGGGTGCAACTTGAGGAAGCTCAACGGCTACTAGCATTACGGAAAAGCTATGATGAACTGGCCGAGAAGATCACAAGCAACAGGCTTCTAAAGCCACGCGAAGATCAGCAGGCGAACCTACAGAAGCTCCAAGCAGAAATTGCGGATCTCGAGAATGAAAGCAAGGAATATGCCAAGACATGGGCCGAGCGGCGAGAACAGTTTGGCCGCATTGTAGAAGAGGGCATGCAACTTCGGCGTCTCATTCGGGATGAGAAGGAGGAGGTAGAGCGCAGGGAAGGCATGCAAGAAGGCGAAGATGGAGATGAAGGGGACGTTCCTTCGAAAGGCAAATCTAGCGGAGCCAATACACCTCGACCAGAGTCCGATACCGTCACTCCCTCTCAGCACAGCCAGGATGAAGGGACCCGATCTTCAGCTGGTTTGCACGCAGAGAGAATGTCTGCGACAACAGGGGCAGCGTCTCCCTTGCGAAACGTATCCACCGCGGACCAAGAGGATACCAACATGGACGAAGGTGAAGTGACCGGAGAGGAGGGGTCAGAACACCCCGACGAATTGGAAGAAGGAGAGGCTGAACCGGATGATAAAACTGCTGACAGAATGGACACTACGTGAGTCTAAGAATAAGTTGGGGTCATATAGCATGGAGTTAGGCTGGAGGCGTTCACATTTTCGTCAAAATTGTCTTATTATACACCAAATGTCTCTCGACTGGTCAGTTTAGTCCTACCCGATGGAGGCAGCACAATCTCGAAAAACACTGCATTGGGAGAATCCCTACTCATCATCGCATCTAGGCGATTTCTCTTTTAGCCGTCTTAGCCTTTGCGATGGCCTCCTTGCCAGCAGTGATCTGCTCTACATTGCTCTCGGGGCCTTTCTTTCCCTCCTCGGCCTGTCGAATGTCAATAAATAGTCAGACTGCCGCAATCACAGACACAACTCACCAGAAGGCTCTCAAGTTTTGCTACAGCCTCATCGATCTTCTGCTTCAAACTGGGCAAAACCTTCTTGGTCTCTTCAAGTGCAAGGCGCTGCATGACTGTCAGAATCGAGGAGAGGTCTATACTCCAGTGAAACCCACCTCCTGCTTCAGCATGTAGTCTCGGTTCTCGTCGTCGCCAGCCTCTTGAGACTCTAGCTTTTGGATTCTTTCCGTCTGTTGCTGGAGCTCGCGGTGGTAGGAGGCCTCTTCCTTCACCAGACGTTCAACAGAGGATGTAGCAATTTCTAGTTGAGAGCGTGGTGCCATATTGACAATTTGGACTACATAACTTGTCAGTAATCAAGCATCTAACCATAGCTTCCATTGAACCAGGCGGGCAATGATATTTCGATGATGTCATGCAAGTAACAGATTTAAAATCCAGTTGCTTCTCGGCTGCTCAAAATGTGCACGGGCTATAGCGAGTGAGTCCGTAGACAACTCGCGTATAATCAACGAAAGGCTGTGAGCCCTTTGCCCGGTCCAAGGTGCAATGGTGCGCCCGCCGTCGAGGGTCTTACACATATGGCTTGAAATTCCGCAGAGGGGGGGAATGCAAATATCACGAACGGGATCGACATACTTTCTGCCTGATCTTTTGTGCTTAGTAAAGATATTTTTCCTGCAGCTCAAGGAGTAACTCAAGGATATGATTTTGTTAAGCTGTAGGAGGTAACTCTAGATAATTGTCGTCTTCCCATGCCCCTCCATCGCTATGATGCTATCTAAAAGAGCTAGTTTGCAGTGTTTGTTTGAGGGGGGATCACGTGGGATCCTTGTGTAAACATTGACGAGGAAACGATATCACCTTTTCAACATTGTTAGGCTGCCTGCAGTGAAAGCCTGGTGACCCTCCATGCACGCAAAGTCGTGTTCGCGCAAGATCAAAATGCAATTGCTTCTGCTAGAATTGAAGCCCTATGGACTTGTGTCCTCAGTTCTAACCTAACATAATGTTTGTTGTAGCTGCGGGCATGATTAGACACTTCGAGGAGGCTCAGTCTGCCTCGAAGTGGTTGAACCTACAGACTGCATCTCTGCCAATAAGCACGTTTAGATGAACCTGCCCCAGTACCCACGTGCAGCGTTCAGATGCCATAGCCTCCTGCATTTGGCCAAGACGTTGCCCGATCCGTTGTTTATCCACAACGTGGTCATTATGGACGAGTCCAACGATGACCAGCCGCAAACGCAGCCTAGAGAAGATCTAGGGCGCCATGATAGAATAGATGCAATACGAACCTGCTTCACTGACATTTTTTCCTTGAAGGCGTGGCGGCGCCTAGCGTGGGACACATATGAGGCTACTCTCTGGCTTTTTCGCACCTGATTTCCGTAATGAAGTCAACATATGGAGCTCAAACTTCGGTTGACCCCAGAGCCTTTTGGACCTGGGCGCCCTATAGTACAAGCCTGGCAAGGCGGACTGGGAGAGCCCTTAGAGCTAAGGAGACTCTCGATGGGTATATAAGCCTGCATTCTTGCGGGAGATGATATCGCAATCCCTTTCTCCATATCGAGGAATATCTGATTATATCAATATTGCTCTCGAGTTAGACTTTGCTTGTCGCCCATATCTCCCTCATTTCTATGTCTCCCTGATATTCTTGGCCCTCTAGACTGTCGCCAAGATGCGGTATGTTGTGATGACAGTTCCCCCTCGTAGCAGAAACGCTCATCATCATGCTCCAGATACGCGATCTCTCGACCAAGCGAGTATCTCGTGCTTACGGGTGCTGGGATCGATGATATACGGATATGCAAGAAAGCCATCGTCATGCCATGGCAGCGAGTATGTCTTCGTTAAGCATCAGTTAAGGTCTTGAAGTAGCTGACTTCTCGTTCTACAATCAAGTGCTCCAGAATCTCTGTTGCGCCTTTCGATTTCTCCCTCAACCTCCAAGCCATGACTACTGAAAAGCTACAGTTCTCCCTGCCAGCAGTCTTCACAATCGGCCCAGATAATGAAGCCGACGCCCTGAAGAAATATGCGTTGCTTCTGTCCGGCAGCACCTCCGAGGCCGATTTCGCTAAGGCCAAGGATCTGACGGACCCAACACGGCGAGATCATGTCCAAGACATTGTCAAGGGTATCATTGAAGGCGAGACTCGTGTCATCGTCTCCAGCATGACCATGGAAGAGATATTCAAGGAGAGACAAGTTTTCAAGACAAAAGGTCCGTGGTTGTTACTGAGTTCGAATCCTCAGCTTGCTAACGCGATACTGAATAGTCATTCGAAACGTTCAGAGCGAGCTTCAACAATTTGGACTGAAAATGTACGTTTGGCACATTGCGTTTTTGTTAGCACGGTGGCTTATGCATTTCATAGTTATAACGCCAACGTGAAGGAGCTTCAGGATACGCCAGGCAGCGAGTACTTCGCCTTCCTAAGCCGTAAAGCTCACGAAGGTGCCCTCAACCAGGCCAAGATTGATGTGGCTGAGGCACGAATGAGGGGAGAAATTGGTGAGGCCGAAAAGAAAGGACGAGCAAAACAGGAGATTTCGAAGATCGATGCCGACACTGCAGTTTTGGAGACCAAGCGGAAGGCCGAAAAGGCCAAGGCAGACTCTGAGCTCATGAACCGTCAGACTGAGTTAGATAACAGCGTTCGGCTTGCCAAGATTGCAGCCCAGCGTCAAGCAGAAATGAGGGACGCAGAGCTGCAGAAACAGGTTGAGTCCAAGCGTGCAGAAACAGAGCTCGAACGCCTACGAGCCATCGAGGTCACGAAAAGCAAGGTTGCACGCGAGTCTGCTCAGGAAAATGCAAATGCTTCCTTCTATACGGAACAGAAAGCTGCAGATGCACAGCTATACAGGCGAAAGATTGAAGCTGATGCGACCTGTGCGTTTCTTAGAGTTCCGTTTCCTTGCTTTGTTCATTTGCACTGATGATGTCAGATTATCGCCAGAGCAAAGAGGCGGACGCCGCTTTTTATCAGCAGAAGCGCGAGGCAGAAGGAATTCTAGAAATGGCCAAAGCATATGGCGCGCTCGTCGAGGTTCTCGGTGGCCCTCAGGCTTTCCTGCAGTATAGGATGCTGGAGACCGGTACTTACGAGAAGTTGGCTCAGGCAAATGGTCTCGCTATTCAAGGTCTTAACCCCAGGATCACTACATGGAACACTGGTGAGTAATACCGCTACGTCCTCCGCGAAAATGGTTTCGTAACATCCCTCCAGGAAATGGGTCCAGCTCCAATGACACGATGGGCCCAATCAGGGACATTATGCAAAGCCTTCCGCCTCTTTTCAGCACAATCCATGAACAGACTGGCATTTCACCGCCGACTTGGTTGGCCCAGATGCCTTCTGGTCAACAAAGTCAGTGATGAGCCAGACTAGAAACTTGGTGGACTTGGTGGATTTGGTGGACTTTGGGCTGTTTGGGGTTGTTTAATAGAAGGTCACAAATCGCCCCTTTTTTTTTGGTTCTCAATATTTGTCCTTTCTTTTAGAATCAAACGTTCGCAGCCTTTAACTAGATATGTGTTCATTTTCAGTAGACAACTCTTGTTCTCCCTGCTTCGAAGTATCTTGTGAGATATATTGGCATTAGCCAGTCATGCCGCAGTTCCACAAATATATTCACAGTTCCACCATGATATCAAGAACCCCAGACACTGGAAGGACCATCATTCAATGTTTATCAGCCTGTTATTGTCCATTAGACAAAATAAAGGTAGCCCTCAATCAATAATAGCCAATTGAGGATTTTCTGCGATTGTTGGATGTCTTCATTGTCGTGCATCTATTTGACCAATAAGATCATGTGACAGGCATCATCCGCCTTCGGCCATTGTCATCGCCAGTTGCACGTCCTCATCTCTTGTTCAATCCGAGTACATAAGACTATGGGGATGATTGACTGTTGGCGGTTGGTATATATGCTTTGGCGTCCTTTTATCCTTACCTCGTCTAATACTTCCGGATCTTTAATTTTCTCTACCTTCTTCATGCCATCGTCTTTGCTCTTATCTAGCCTTCCATCACATCCAGGATAATGCCGCCGCCGTCGCTACTACAACTTTGCACCTCGACTGCCATTAGGAACGTCAAATGTCAGTTTTAAGTGCGACTGCTCCCTTACTGGAACATTGTCTAACAGTATTTCTAGATTTGAACGATATTGGCAATGTCCCCTATTCGCTTGCTCGTCCGTTCCTTCTTAAAATCGAGAGCCCCGAGAAACTCGTGAGTGGTAGCTCCTGTTTACATATTGTTGGATCGATTGGCTGACGCTCAACCTCTTGCGCTATGTTAGAGATCTCTAGAATTGCTTTCGCCGCATATCATGGAAGAGGATGCCGAACTCTGGCTTGATTTCATTAAAAGGGATATACCAAGCTGGGACGAATACGATCTGCCGGAACAGCCCGATTGCTGGTACGATGTATACTGCGATCTCCAGCAACGTGTCCAAAAAGCAGTGGAGGAGGATGCAGAGAAACTCAAGATGGCTCTCGATGGCATCAACTCCGAGCGTGCCAAACATAGCGCTAAGTTCGTCACTGACCGACGGATTATTCCGCTGCCTCGAGAAAGGCCAACCGCGAAGCAACGGTATGCTTCATTCGACAGGAAGATGGGAGGTCTTACGCCAAGATTTGCTTCTCCAAGGGGCGGGATGGGTTCGTCTGATCCGTTGGGCGCACCTGTCTGGTCATATGAGCGACCACAGCTTCCTCGGCCGGAGAAGAAGAAGAGCAACATCTTCAACCTGACGAAGAGAAACCCTGTCCTGGCCGTACCAACCAAGCAACTAAACAACAGAGCCAGTCAGGTTAAACAGGCTCCTCTTTCTCTGATTGAGGAGCACCGAAGACCTCCCGATCCAGTTGTTCCTCGGCGCATCGCCCCTCCAACTTTAGTAGCACCCGGGCGATCGAGGCTACAGAACACTCAGTCCTCTGGAGGGCCTGGCAATTTCGTTGTTAGCGCGTCATTGCGCGAAAGAGAAGCGAGGCTCCGAGCGTTGACTTCGGGGAAGCAGACGGGCTCATCAACGCCGAAGTCTTCGGAAAACTCGCCAAATCCGGCTACTGCGCCATACCGAGCATCAGCAACTGCCGCAAGTAGAAGCTTGCAGAATCCTCCCTCCTCATCTACGACTCAAGAATCGTCTGATTCTCCTCTGGCGGGCCGATTAGAGGGCACGAATGAGCCGGCGACTGCTGAGAGTGCCAAATCATCTCTGCTGGAGGCGATTCCCGAGCCCGACAACTCGGGGGTTCCTCCCGCTCAACCGCCGCGCGCATTCATGCGGAAGAGACCGGCACCGAGTCTGTTCATCCAGCCAAAGAAGAAAAAGGTCAATTGACGATGTGCAAATTGTTCATGGTTCAGAGATGACTCTTCTATGGGCATACATGGCTTCGGACTGTTGGTTCTTTTTGCTGGCATTTTTGACATTCATCGAGGGTTATCATTTCTCTTCGTTGGCAATATTGGTCGACTCCTTTATTTTCATCACCGAATCTTTTTTTGGTCATCGCGGGATTTAGCAATTATATCTATATGGAGTTGGATGGGATTGGTGCAAATACGATACAGCGACACTTTCCTACAGCGTGATGATGCATGACACGATCTAGTTTAAAGCTTAGAATTAAACCGTCTCTCAGAGCGAGTGAGCAAGGGATTGCCACCGTTCCCTTGATGTGTACATTCAATGTTGTCATTAATGCGTTCACATGGTCAGTAGTAGAAAGACGTCTAGGCTTAAAAAGAAGACATCATGCAGCACCTGGTGTGCAGAAACTGTGCGCGACGTCGAGGATTAAATGCTCTTCCACTTCGTTCGTCACAGCAAATTCTCAGTCGCCCCCTCCTTCTCAACATGACTCGGGTATAGTATGAGTGAAGCTTCATATGCCGTCCTGGAGCCCTCCTGCGCTTTATGATCCGTGTGCTGCAGCTCCAGCTCATAGTCTATTCGCGTAAATCTTCATGGCGTCAGCCGTATTGAAGGAATCCATTAAGCGTCGCAGCCACCGCGCAGAGCAAGAACAAGATGCAGCGTCGCGCCGCCTTCTAGGTTATATTCCGCAGCAGTCTTGTCGTCGGCCCTTCAGGTGCGAACATCGTCAGCCTTATTGCACCAGCCAGCACATTTCATAGTAACACGACATCGACATACATTTGTTTTCCGCCGAAAATCAGCCGTTGTTGAACAGGGGGGATACCCTCCTTCTCTTCCACGCGCTCTTTTATCCGGGACACCTGGTACAAGTCTCAGTATATGCTTTCGCAGAATCCATCGGTATGCTGGGTGCAGGTCTGCTCTTGTTCTGTTCACGGTGCCGACGACGTTGTTGGATAAGGCGGAGTCACACAGTGGCAGGGACCACAGCAAAAGGGGAGCGGAATATGGAACAACCAAGTAAGTACCTTGTAATCAGGCTCGATGTCCAGTTCGATTTCCTTGCCGGTAAGGGTACGGACTCTAAAGTAAACCATCGGTTAGCATAGGCCAGGTCTCCAGTGCCAGACAAGATTGATCAGCCCAGTCGCTTGCAGCTGTTTACTCACTTGATCAACATTTTCAGGGATAGTCGGTGAAATACAGCTGAAGGAAAGCAACAAGTAGCTGCTAACGCGCTAAAACGAAGATAATTGTATTGAGGCGAGCAAGAGTAGTGAGATGACGGTGGTTGATCGGAGATGATGGTGACGGAAGGCTTCGCCGTAGCGGGGTTATCGGTGGGGCAGTAAAGAAGGGGACGTTTGATTGTTAGAGGTAGCCTAACAGGACAACTCTTGGTAGCTGTATAGCCTGTTTCAGGGACAGCCTTTTGAAATGGGATTTATGTCAGTGTATGATATCCTTCATGTATTATCGTTTAAGCTACACACAGGCAGTGTTGAAATGTCTGACCTCTACTCTGTTTATATGCAGAAGTAGCCAATTGTGACTCGATGCTGTGCATGCACGAGCAGGTATATATTTTGCTATTTTTTGGCGCTGATACCAATACCAAGATCGAGTTGAATTTCAACCTTTGACAACAACATTGCAAGTACACTTTCTCCAATATGGCGCAAGACTCAAGCCCAAACCCCTTTGACGAATTGATCTCCAAGTGTCAAGGCAAGCCGGTAATTGTCCACAGCCTCATCTGGAATTGTAGTTATTGACTCAAGTAGGCTCAGGTTCAAGCTCAATATGAAGCGCACCGGTCTACAAGGAACGCAAAGTCCAAGGCCCACCTCCTCAGCCCGGACTTCACAGGATGGCAGGTTGACGAAATCCTGAAGAAGCTACATGTACAAACGACTATACCCAGCCATGAGGGCCAGACACCTTTCATTGATCACAGAAACAATCTCAACTTTTACGCACGACCACCACAGCATATAAAGGAATTGATTGCCGAGGTTCAGAAAGAAATCCAGAGTGTTGTGCCAAGTGAGCTATCAACAGCTTCTGTCTCCCGAGCTATAGCTGACCGTTGATAGACATATGGCTTACGCCACCAGACTTCCTACATACGACGGTCCTTGAGATAGCCAGTTCCCGGACTTCTTTGGAGGTCGACTCTTTTGTGTCTCATATAGAGAAGAGCGGTGTGATTTCTGATTTAGTCAACTATACCTTCAACCACCGGGCACGGCTGGTCAAGCCTGTTGTCAGCTTCGACGCCGCAGCCATGGCCCTCAGCTTTGTTCCTGCAGCTGGAGAGCCATCACGATGGAGTCGCTCCGCGGAAGACGACAAATATACGTATCATCACCTGCGACGAGACCTGTATGCTGGGGTCGCAGCTACGGGGTTACAACTCAAACCTAGGTACCTAGTACCCTCGGCGCATATCACGATTGCGAGGTTCATCACACATGATGGATTTTTGCTTGAAAAGTTGGGCCCGGTTGGAGAACCGGTGTACGATCGTGAGCGCGTTGCGGCTTTGGTAGACAAGATCGAACAAATCAACCAGACAATTCAAGCAAAGTACTGGCCTGGAGAGAACCGGACTGTATCTGCTGGAGCAGAATGGGTTGTGGGAGAAGAAACGGGGTTAGAAGTCTGCAAGGGTCCATGTTGGTACGGGGAAGGAGAGAAAGTGCTTGTCGGGAAAGCATTTGTGCATGAGACTATAGTTCGGAATTAGTGGACAAGACATCCTACAAGACAGAGCTGCTTAATCACAGAGAATCCCCGTTTGTAGGGCGAGCTGAGAATAATGGCGGGTAATGACGGGAGTGATGCCTGGGGCAGCCAGAGGTCTTGGCGCGCACGCCAGAAGCGGTTAGTGCCCACCCGAAATAGGGCCCTAAGCGAACGAAATCCCACAACCCACGTAGAGTCCGACTTGCTCCTCTCCGAGAAGAGACTACCAACGACCAACAATCTCGCGATCCGGCCAAGCTCAGTCAAAATGGTAAGAACATTTCTGCGTTATTCTTGCTCGCATGCTGTTTCCATCCTGGAGATTCGGAGAAGTTCTGTCGAAAACTCGGTACTTGGCGATGAAACGACATATTTGTTCTGGTTGAGGACGGAGAAGTTGCGGACAAAGGGAAAAACGGATGAAAATGCTATCGATCGCAACCACGATAAAATTCGCTCGGATATGAGAAATTGAACTATGTTCATGTGTCAGAGTTTAGAGGAGAAAATATGGGATATTCCTCGACGCGATGAGGACGCAACGGACGCCCGGATAAGAAAGACTCAGCGCATCAAACACGAAAAATAAGGACGAATAATCTCGCCCCAGAAGAACTTGTGACCTATAGTCTGCCGGGAATCTCAATCTCTTCCTATCACAACCGGTGCCGAGTTTGATAGGATTCTCCGATGACCGGGACATGGAAACAGGCAGCACCAAATAATTGTTGGATTATTGCAGATAGTTGCTGATAGCTCTTGCGCTCAGGTCAACGTTCCCAAAACCCGCCGGACGTACTGCAAGTCCAAGGAGTGCCACAAGCACACCCAGCACAAGGTCACCCAGTACAAGGCTGGCAAGGTGATTACAACCCGCACGCCATGGTAGACGAGTTGGCACAGGCACTGATGATGGATCTATTAGGCCTCCCTGTTCGCCCAGGGTAAGCGTCGTTACGACCGCAAGCAGAGCGGTTACGGTGGTCAGACCAAGCCTGTCTTCCACAAGAAGGCCAAGACCACCAAGAAGATCGTCCTGCGTCTTGAGTGCACTGCCTGCAAGGCCAAGAAGCAGCTCGCTCTGAAGCGTTGCAAGCACTTCGAGTTGGGGTACGTTGAGTCCGCGAATGTGGCAATACCTGATCCATGCATACTAACGTACGCTTTTTGCTGTTTAGTGGTGACAAGAAGACCAAGGGTGCTGCTCTTGTTTTCTAAATTTGCAATTTCCTTGTTCGGCTCTGGGTTTCGTGCATTGCAGACCGGTCTACTACTCCGGCGGAGGGCATATGACATTGGCAATGGAAAAAATGAAATAGGAATTCATATTCACAAAATGACAATATGACTCCTAGATTATGAGTCTCTTCACGAAATTCTCTTGTGTTCCATGTAGACCATCGCGTTAGCCTCTCAACCTTGGCAATGTTTTTGCAATGCGCCCTGCCAATGACAATCTGGTCTTTCTCAAATCCCGAAGCAAGGACCTATTGACGACCTGTGACAAGATCATATTATCAGGCAGAACAAGCATACAGCCTCTAATGTGACTAGTACCTGAATAGTTGTGTCTGTGCCGCAGACTTGGAGAGGAAATCATGTCCATTTCCACCGAGTCTAGCTTGTTTGAGCGTGGCTACACAAACCGAACGGTACTTGTGTTCTTGAGCAATATCTTCGTTCTATGCATCTTCTCGTTATCATCGAAAATGCAGCGTCCTTTTGCCAGAGAGTAGGACAGAAATACTACTAAAAGAATGAACGAGTGGTCCTCAATCACCTCAACTACAAACACACCTTGATCACCAACGGACTTTGTCCGACTTGATATCGATGACAACTCTCACTGTTATCGTGCATTTAAGTTCGGACATTAGTATCGTGAAGTTGTCCAAAACAAGACAAAAAGTCCATCTTCTCTGCTATCAAGTAGGACCTGTCATTATTCCCACCCCACCCTCAACACAGCTCTGCTGCTCCCTTGCGCTGTGATCTTTGCTGATCATTATACTTGACAGATACTAGGGATAATAGCTCTGGCTAAACTTCAAAAGCATGATTCATTTGCTTTGTGAGTGACGCCTTTCATCGCTAGCCCAGCCATTGCACCACGTCCATTGGTCTACACGATGCGGAGTAAACCGCCATCAAAGGAACCCCCACGAATGACTCGGATATCCCCACGTCGTCCATTCTGGCTGAACTTTGCTGAATAAATGGACCTGAAGCTAGAAGCACGAATCTCGGTGTTATCTACCCCAGATTGAGTGACCCCATGGGGGCCTGCTTCTCGGCCATCCTCCGAGTGGGACTGACAGTTACACACCCTCGGCTTGCTGTCGGACAGTATACAACCGCCAATCTATTGCCTATTTTGATATTGGAGGTCGATGTATAAATGGCGGTGGATGCTGGGGATCTGCGCCTGTCCGACAAACTGTCGTCCTGCATCTTGCACCTCGGAACATTCTTGCGGACTTTATGAACTCGGATTGCAAGATGACGGAGTGGTATATTTTGAGTATCGCCCTTTTTGCGGCCATCGGGACATTTCTTTTTGTATGTATCTGATGATTATGGCATGTTAGCTGTGCTAAACGCAGAGCAGGGCTTTGATACAGGAATTGCCACAACAAGTAAGCAGGGATTGCGCTACTCGATTCGATATCTTGCAAGGGGCTAACCCTGTAATTCTGTCAGCTATTGCTCATGGAAGCTGGATCAACTATATGGGCCACCCGTCGGCCGGCCTCACCGGAGCGGTATGCTTAGATTCTCCACAATGTTCAGGATGATTCTGACACAGCCAGGTTGTCGCCGTTTACATCGCCGGCGAGGCACTCGGCGCCCTCACACAGACCGCGATCGGCGATAGACTGGGTCGACTTCGGTTCATGGCGCTGATGTGTGTGGTCGTCACGATTGGAACGACTATCCAAACAGCGTCAGTCAACATTGGGATGTTCCTGGCCGGTCGTGCCCTTGCCGGATATGCCGTTGGGTAAGAAGCCCTCCCATGACTCTATGTAGAGTCTCCTCGGCTCACTCATTTGCAGAGGAATGGTAGCCACTGTACCCATCTACCTCAGCGAGATCTCAGACCCGCGCCATCGAGGCCTCATAGGAGGTATCTCAGGTTGCGGAATCTCCTTCGGAACCATGGCATCCAACTGGGTCGGCTTCGCCTGTAGCTTTGCTCCCTATGGACCCGTGCAATGGCGACTGCCGCTGGGCATTCAGATTCCCTGGGGCATCGTCATGTTCGTTGGACTGGTCACATTCATGCCAAACTCGCCGCGGCACCTGATCCGCAACGGCAAGATCGAGCAGGCGCGCAGCGAGTTTGTGCGGATCCGGAGGGATCTCCACTCGGATGATGTGCATCGGGAGTTTGAGCTTATGCTTGCGCAGATCAACTACGAGAAGGAGCGGGAGATCACTTCCTACCGGGAGATCTTTCGCCTGTTCCGGCACCGTGTGCTGGTGTAAGTACTGCTGGCCAGATAGAGATACTTCAGCTGATAGATGTAGCTCGATTGCCGTGCAGACGATGACTAGTTTGACTGGCGTGAATGTCATCCAGGTATGTCTGCCATGTCATTTGCTCCAAACCATCGGAGACTCTACTAACACTGGCATACAACTAGTACTACCAAAGTGAGACAACCTGCCTAAGCTGACTTCCTAAGCCGGAACTAACCACATCACAGCAATCCTCTACAAATCCCTCGGCATTGACTCGCACACCATCCTGGCCCTCGCCGCCGTCTACGGCACAATCGCCTTCCTAACTAACTGCCTCACAACCAAATACCTCACTGACCAATGGGGTCGCCGAAAGTAACCACCTCTGCCATCCAAATCTCTCCAGAACTCAAACTAATCCACGTCTGCGTCATAGAATGATCCTCACCGGCCTAGGCGGCATAATCCTCATCGAGATCTACGCCGCAGTCATGCAGCGCGAATTCCAGAACACAAATAACCGCGTCGGAAAGGGCTTCGCGGTACTGGGTATCTACCTGTTCGTCGTGATTTATTGTACGTCCTCCCTCTCCCCTACCTAACGCTCGCGGTGCATCCCATGCCGGTTACCAGCATGGAATGAAAGAAGAACCGTACTAAAGAGTCCCAGACGGCATGCTAAACAGCACAACCTGGCTCTACGGCGCTGAGGTCCTCCCCATCGCGCTGCGAAGTAAAGTAATGGGGCTAGCGGCCGCCTCGCATTTCATCGTCAATGTAGCTGGTCTGTTCCCTCGACTCTCCCCGCTGGCTAAATGACCAAAAAGCTAAGAGTATCCGAATGTGCAGTCACCGAAGCAGGGCCCAGTGCGTTTGCGAACATCCGCGAGAACTACTACTATGTCTTCGTGGCGTGTACGGCGTTCTTTTTCGTGGTGGCTTATTTCTATTTCCCGTGAGTTATGCATTGTTACTGGTACTCGGTACTTGGTTGAGGTGTACTGATATACTGCTAGTGAGACGAAGCAGAAGACTCTCGAGGAGATTGCCGCGTCTTTTGGTGATAAGGTTATTATACCTGAGGATCAGGGTGATGAGCAAGGCGAGGACGATGAGGATGAGGATGAGGATGAGGATGTGAAGAAGGTCAAGTCGAATTCTCAGCGAATTGAGGTGGCTGTAGCTGGAAGAGATGATTCTGTTTAATCTTGATGTTTCATGGTGATTTTGTTTGATGGTCTGCCGTGAGGGATATGCGTGTATGCGAAGCAGGACAAGTATTGTCAAAGTGCTTGCCACACGCTGTTCGAGTACTCCTGACCATATGCACAATGGTTCGTCAACGGCTGGCAGACCTTCCATAAGTGCCTCCTCAGGCTTGAAATGCGGCAAGTCCCTGTAAACGTCCTCGTAACTCCCAAGAATACACGCGCAAGCAACTGGCTTCGCTATACTTCGGACTCTCCGCTCCAGCTCTCTGTGTGCGGCCTGAAATCAACCCGAATATGGGCACCATATGAGCCAATGTCTACCACCGGGAATACAAAGCCATGAACATTTGTGAATGCGACTCCTGGACGATCATCAGCCATAATGCAAACACTGAATACAAATCTCAGAGAGACTGACCAAGCGATCGGCCATTCTTAAAGTACTCTAGCTTTCCACTGGACATCTCGACGCGGCAGCCTATTATGTCCCCATTTCCGAATATCTCTGCGTAGGGCTGGCCTTGTGAAGCAGCATCAAATTTCTTTCCATCGTCTCCATGATAGCCCCATGACGAGCCTTCATATCCGGCGATTCGCTCTAGGGCAGAGTCCTCCCTATAGACACCTAATGCTATCGCGCTGTTAAACAATACAAATTTAGCACATCCGTTCAATTCTTGGGGTTAATGGACCAACCAACCCACTGTGACCTGAACTGATTACCTCCATCTCAAAGTAAAAGCCATCTTCCAAAGGAGAAATAGGTTTGTTTGCATGCACTGACCAAACACAACTGGAGCTGCCATCCCTAGACAGATAGGAAGTGTCAATGGCACATTCTATGGTCACCACAGCAAAGGGCTCAGATCATAGTCCTCACTAACCTTTATTTGGAGGCCTAACATACCTCATCTCCAAAATCTATCACAGTCCAGCTCTAAAACACCTGACTTTCTAATGCCACTAAAAGATTAATGTCACTAAAAGATGTCGGAGTGAAGTCCGTGGCAGTGTCAGGGTCATGTGGCAGAAGAAGTCGAACGGTATCAACGCGGCCATTGGCAAATGCCGCATCCAAGGGCGTCCAGCCAATATTACTTTTGGCAGTGGGATGGGCGCCTTTAGCGAGCAGCAATCTGACAACCTGGATATCACCGTTCCAAGATGCTGCATGTAGTGGTGTCCAACTGCAGCGATTTGCAGAAACAGCACTGGCTCCATTTGCAAGAAGCTGCTCCACATTCTCTATATCGCCCTTCCAAGAGGCTGTTTGTAACTCATGATCCTCGATTGAATCTGGCGCCCCAAGTGCCCCAAGAGCAGCGCCATCACTTCCTTCCCTTTTCTTCCATTTCCTGCTGCGGCTTTGATCACACCCTTAGAGACCTGGATCTGGTCTCCTAGTCATTCCAGGAGCAGTGCCATCACTTCCTCTCCATTTCCCCTATTCCCGGCTGCGACTTTGGCAACATCCCCAGTGATCTGAACCTCTTTGTCTTCGTCGATCCAGGAGTAGTGCCATCACCTCCTCCCCTCCCCTATTTTCTGCTGCAACTTTGACCACATCCTCAGTGAGATGGATGTGTCGCGTCCAGTGTAGTAGCGCATATTCGAGGAATCGGCCTGTTTTGTGACGCGTCTCCGACTTTCCTCCCTGCCGAAAGGTTCTCTGAAGAAGTTGATGCGTCGATTCGCCATTGAGGCGTGAGCTTTCGGATCATTTATAGGAAGCCCACTTGAACGACCAAGCAGGAAGTCTCTCACAGACTTATCCAGCAGCTGTACAGTATCATTCTCGATGACGACCATCAGGCGGCACGTCTCGATGTGCTCTTCGGTTTGTTCTCACGGGGATCATCCTCTCCATCTGGACACAACTGACAAGCTTCAGCCGATTCCAGCGCACTCAATGGTCGGCGTGATATCGCGACATAGTTTACGATTTGCATAATCCTTTCAAGATTTTCTTCTTTTTGTGTAAATTCAAGAGCTGCGTCAAGTAGCGGTTTATATAGCTCTTCAAGGCCCTGGGGTAAGCTCGATAGTTTCTTGACAGCATCTTTCGAAGGTACACCGATCAATGCGCTGCAGGCTATGCCAACCCACAAGGATGTCTTCTCTGCCTTCGCATGTAGGATTTGGGAGACCTCTTCTGCGGTTTCCCGTGGGTATCTCAGGTCGTTGGCCAGTTCTTCGACTTTTTCTTTAATGGAGGTATCAAGGTCATCCGCCATGCTAGTGTACAATGCCAGGTCCTTAGAGTCAAACTCACGCAGGCGTCGCTCGATCTCCAGATATTTTCTGCTGATGATCAAAATGTTAATTTTGGGTTGGGAAATCCTGGACGTATCGCTGAATTCCCCTTTGTTTTGGCCGAACAGAATTTTCCATGTATCGTCACACTCATCCAAAGCATCGATAATGCGATATTTGGCTCCAGCGACAGTATCACTTCCGATGTCCATCAATATGGACCACAAAGTATCAAATGACTGCAAATTCCCATGTACTTTCACGTAGGCAGGTAGTAGAAATCTGGTCAACTGGGGTTGTTGCGTGATGAATGGATAAATAAGATTCCGTAGGATAGAAGTGGCTGTCGTCAGACCCTTGGAGCTCGAGTCGCAGAAAGAGTAGGCAAGAAATTTAGCTCCATTGACGAAACATGGCAGCTTTAGCAGCTCTTCAATCATGGTGATCTGAGTTCACCCTTGTCCGGGAGAGGGCCCGGGACGTCAGCGCCGGCGCGGAGTCCAATTTTCTTCTTAAATGGAGCGAGAAGGAGAGCACCCATCTGATCCTCCGCGACCACCGGTGTTCTCGTGCGTCGCAAGAAGCCAGAAGAAAGTCACATATAGCGAGCAGGAGGCGGCCAAACCCCATCTACCACCCCGTTTGCGTCTTTTGACCAAGCCGCCGCTCTGTGAAGCATCTCCAGCTCAGATGTATGTCGATACGGCCGATGTCTTGCTTCTGCTGGAGAAAGATCTCGCTGCGTAAGGCGAGCGAATAACGTCGGCGCAATGTGCTTAATATGCACCTTCAGAGGTCTTGCCGTCTCACCTGGCTCTAAAAGCCAAACAAGCGGTCTTGCTGCACCTTGAGATTGTATAGTTTCCTCATCCACATACAGAAAGGCATCCAATCGCAGGCCCTGGGGGAGCTCGCCTCCATCACGCATGGAGAAAAACTGAGATTGAAGAGCAGCAACATTATTATCACCATCATCAGATACATTACTACTCTCCACATAATAAAGAGTAAATTTCGCCATAATCTCCTCATTAATAACCTGCGGCCTAGAATGTAATCCATGATAAACAGCTATGTCAATCTGCTCCTTGAACGACGGCCACTCAGGCATATTTCTCGGGAAGAAAATCAGAAGCCCACAGATTGCCGTCTGGGTTTGAGATAGAACATGCTCCTGCCATGGGACACGTAAAGCAAACTGAATATTCCGGACATCATCGTTGCTCAGGGTTTTCGACGCCTCGCTCTGGATATTTCCCCATCTTTTCATGACATTACGGGCGTTCTCCTGCGCGCGTTTCATCTCCTCTGTGGTAGCTGCGGCCCTGGCTCTCTGCCAGAGTTCACAATCAGTAGCACTGAGCCGCGCCGCTTCGTGTATGAGTCTCTCATTCTGGGCAGAGTCAACCCCAGCGGCTATTATTACAGATTCTTTGTAGGTTAAAGAGTCTCCGTTTTCGATGGCCCTTTTGATAAGTTCAGACAGGCTTTGTCCACAGCGCCCGCGACAGAGAGCATCCTCCTCTTCTGGCGGAGGGCGGCGGGTGATTATTCTTCGCTCTTCGTCTGTAAGGGAGGAGGGGTTGGTAATAGCTCGATTGTAAAGAGTACGAGTGGCTTCATCGAAGGTGATAGGGGTCCTGTCTATGTTGAGTATGACGTCTCCGTCGAACAGTCGAATAGGTATGGACATGTTGAATGTTTCTTTTTCCTTTCTTTTTCATGCAGTGACTGTGTAGTGGGATGTTAAATGTTTTTTCTTTGCAACAACACTTGCAGAACAGCAGAATAACCAAGTCGACTCATTATTATTATTATTGTTGTTGTAATTGTGCCCCTCACAGCTGGACTAACCCTTGATTTGGACTGTGGCTTTGAAGAATTGTTGGAAGCGACGGAAGAGATAATGGAAGATGTACTACGATCGACTTCTTCTTCCATGGAAGCAACGAGGGATTGGCTGAGGATCCTGGTTAGCAGAGATTCGGGGTTCTCCGTAGTGTAGTATCCATTTGATCGGCGAACATACCGCCGTATTTTTGTTCCAGTCTCGTGGTTATGTGGTTACCAGCCGTATATACTCCGTACTTTCTGTCATTTCACTTTTGGTCCTTCTTGGTTCCCGGGAACGCGAGATCACACAGCCCAGGGCCACTAGAGACCACTTAAAGAATGCTTATGCGCCCTGAATCATCCTCTACAAGACGAGTTTCTTAAATTATCTTTAGTGAGCCTGCAAAGATAAGCATAAATAAGGGGACTGATTAGATCCACACTGTGTGGGGTAATGCCACGCCCATATTCTAAAACAAACAATTTCTGGTATGATGTTGTTCATGATGCCTGTGACTGTAAAGGACTCTGCTAGTAAGGGTGGCCTTGAAATTGTGTTGTAAATCCATCGTGAGATTAAATCTTTTGTATGAGACATGTCTTTTTTGATCAGTCTTCACAGACGTGCTTAGGCACCTTTTCAACAGGGATGGCATTATTGCACAGCTCTTTTTTGTATCTGATGCCCATGGCGCTAAGTGACATGGTTAATTG
This sequence comes from Aspergillus lentulus, assembly GCF_001445615.1. Classification (NCBI taxonomy): domain Eukaryota; kingdom Fungi; phylum Ascomycota; class Eurotiomycetes; order Eurotiales; family Aspergillaceae; genus Aspergillus; species Aspergillus lentulus. The sequence goes on from NW_028322118.1 coordinate 2,894,328, forward strand.
TGTGGAAATGTTGAACGGATGACGTGGTGGTAATATGATAGAGTCTCAGGTTCTGCTGCTAAGTTATGTATTAAAGCCGTAAAGGGGGATTATTATGCCTCGGCTAATAGAGTCGATTCTGATTCCCATCATAAATATCAGGTAGTATATTTATACCATTGATTAGTAATAATGATCTGGCAGACCATACCTTCCCTCCGCCAGGCGCTAGACCAGGCGCGCTGGAGGCTTCTCTTGACGCCTCTGCGTCCTAGTTTCCATCACACAGTCTGCTGAAGACAGCGGTCATCTGATTGTTAATTGAGTCTTGCAGACTTATACATCGTACCAAACACCATGTCAAGGCCAAACCCTAGTATCCCAGCAAACCCAAGAATATGTTCGGATCTCAAGGAATTCCTTCGGCCACTTTATACGGAACTCGATACGCTATATAAGCTATCTTACCGCCTCTCTTTGTCATATCAGAAGTTAGCTTCAACCTCCTTAGAGCAGTTTTTCCCCACGGCAATCACATGTCTTCCCACAGGGCACGAAACGGGCCGCTATCTAGCGGTCTATGTTGGTCTATCGTATCTAAGAATCGCCTTCATTGACCTGTTGGGAGATCAACAGCTTGAGGGCCACTCACGCGTAAGGCGAACATTGGAGAAGGCATGGCCTATTGAAGAGCACTTGCGACGAGATCACGCCCGGGACCTGTTCACTTGGATTGGTGACTGTATTGCCGAAGTAGTGGCGGATAGTCTCGCCAATCCAAGCGAGAAGATGCCTAGCGAATTGACTACAGGCATTTCACTCTGTTTTCCTGTTAAGTACATGATAATCCCTCCGTCTGTTTCAATATAGCATTTATCTAACCAGAGGATAGGCAAAAATCTCTAGATGAAGCCACCTTAATGTCGACTGGGAAAGGGTTTGCCTTGGATTCAGACCTGAACCTTCGCCAGGCGTTGCTGAGTGGATACGAACGGCACACCCGTCATCTTGATGAGGACAATGGACCAATACCAGCTAAAAAACGGAAGCTGTACTGTCTGCCCTCATTAAAAATCGCAGTCATGACCAACGACACCGTGGCGACCCTCGCCTCTCTGGCATACTTTATGCCATCTCTGCCGAACACTCGCGTGGTCATGGGGCTGATTGTAGGCGCCGGTTGTAATGCTACTGTTCCTTTTAGAATCACTGATCTCCATGAGTCAAAGACTCGTCATATACGTGCTAGGGAGCCTGATGCGATAGAAACGCTAGTTTCTACCGAATGGACAATTTCTAGAGCGACTACTCCTTTGCATGAGCTTGGCATCACCACCCCATGGGATACTGAACTGGATATGCATTCCCAACGACCGGGGTTTCAACCATTCGAATACATGGTCGGTGGGCGATATATCGGGGAGTTGGTCCGAATCATCTGTTACGACTGGTTCCATCGGTCCCTAGGAATCTCGCGGTCTGCCCTGCCCCTGAAACTAGTCAAGGAATATTCTCTCACAACAGATTTTCTCTCTCTCTTTGTGGCACCCAATTACTCCAATGAACGCTTAGCCAGCGATCTATCAAAGCATTTACCATCTCCCCCAACGAGCAGTTGGAGTTGGACGCCTGAATTAGCAGGTGATGTTCGTGCCATTGCAGCGGCAGTGCAGGACCGAGCTGCTTCTTTGGTGGCTTCTTCAGTTGTTGGCCTTCTCGCCTGCACTCGGGAGATACAGCTGCGGAGTCCTGACTCTCTAAACGCCAACACCGATCAGAAGTCGCATGTTGCGTCGAAGGTTACTGAACAATGTGAATTACACAGTAGGTTTTCGTCCAAATCAGGCTGGAAAAACGGACCAGAGGAACTGGCTGTAGCTGTCTCAGGCGGAGTCATCCAACACTATCCTCATTACAAGGAAACTGTTCAGAGATATATCGATCGGCTCATCCTATGCGCTGGACCACAGGAAGGAGGTAAAAGCGTGTTCCTTCGCGAGGTCAGTGACGGCGGAATAATTGGAATCGGGGTTCTAGCAGGAACAGCCTCAGGGGAGATTGGAGAAATCATTAGTTCCTCGTTAGAAAAAGAGAATGGATTGCTTTGATAAGCGTAGTCTCGAATCACGGCACCTAACTCGAGATTAGAGATGAGATTGAGCTGATTAGCTAGTTCGACATAACTACTCTCTACCTAGGTATCTTAAGGTATGGCAATTTAGGTAACTACCTTAAAGGTACATCCAGCATAGGCTGTCACTAAATGAAACCTGTGGCCATACTCGGTATGGCCGTGATCCGATCACGTGATCCTGCATCCTAGATTGCTCCTACCATTTGTATGATAGTAAACATACACTATACAGAGTAACGAATTAATGACATATATTCATATTCTTCCTCCATATTCGATTATTTTAGAAGATCTAGTGAAATCAGCGGCACTGTTTGCACAGTCTGTCTACAGCCATAGAACCACCCGTCGGTTGAAGCCAGATTGTTGCCATTTGCTACATCGCTAGATTTCTTTCGCCCACCATGAGCCTTGACGTGGATGGCTGCTCTGAGCCGCAAAACAATTCATCATCAGGAGAAACAGAGGTTGTGATTTTTGGCTGCCGGAAATCGAAGCTTGCCCTCGTCCAAGCTCGCTGGGTCACATCCAAGCTGGGCCAAACACTCGATCCCCCTCCCACCTTTCAAATTGCCACCGGCAGTGCCGTTGGCGATGCTGATAAACAGACACCCTTTGCGGTCCTCTCCAAGCTGACCGGTGGCTCCGACATTGGTAAAAGCCTATGGACCAATGACCTGGAATTGGACTTGGTGGCCGGCAAGGTTCACTGTCTGGTGCACTGTTTAAAGGACATGCCGACCACGCTACCGCCGCATTGTCTCCTGGCCGCGGTCCCCGAGCGGGAGGACTGTTCCGATGCTGTTTGTATGCGATCCGATCTGAAGTTCACATCCATCGATCAATTACCCCCCGGTTCCGTAGTGGGAACGAGTTCTTCCCGGAGGAAAGCGCTGATTCGGCGGAATTGGCCTCATTTGGAGGTTATAGAATGTCGCGGCAATGTGTAAGTGATGAGATTTCTCCTTTTTTCTCTGAGGATTCGGCTCTTACTACTACTACTACTACTCAATGGTATCTCTGCCAGCGCAAAGCTTGATTCTTGATTTTAATGGGACCCTTGTATATTTTAGAGATACTCGTCTTGCTAAGCTGGACGCACCTTCTTCCCGGTTCTCATGCATTCTCTTGGCGACCGCAGGACTGTTACGCCTGGGACTCGGCCATCGGATTACGCATCGACTGGATGCTAGTATATTCCCTTATGCCGTAGGTCAGGGCGCCCTCGGGCTCGAGGTGAGCACGGACCGTCCAGACATACTCGAGCTGGTCCGCCATGTCGACCATAAGCCGTCGCGATGGCGCGGGATGGCAGAGCGAGCGATGCTTCGAAGCCTTCAGGGAGGATGCTCGTCCCCAATCGGCGTGCAGTCTTCTCTGGAGCCCCTAGAAAAAGAAGAAAACGGATTAACAGAGGACTCACAACGAGGCCGTGATGGTAGCAGCGGCGGCAACCTTTGCTTGCGAGCCATGGTTCTTCATATAGAAGGAACATCGGAGATTGTTGCTGAGGACGTGGCAACCGTCCGGTGCGACGAAGAAGCCGAACAACTCGGTGTCTCCGTCGCGAACATGCTTCTTGCCAAGGGGGCGCGGAGCCTAATGCCCAAACAATTCTAGATTTAAATCGCCCCTTGGAACGGATTTGGGGCGGGGGGAATCAGCCTCGAACAGCGTCTTTACACAAGTCTTGACTGACATGGAACTGGTCCTTCAAATCTCTACAAACATGTATAGTAGAACTGTTTCACCGGGAGGAGCAATATAACGACTTCGCGGGGCCATTCTTCAACTTTGCTTTCACCCAACTCTTACTACGAGAAGCGTTACTTTCCAATCGAAATCTCTGCTGCTTTTCCCTGCTTCACAAAACTCTCAACCTCGGCCGCCCCTCGCTGTGAGGAGTGAATGAACATCAGGGCCAAGAAATCCTTGGCCTCAAGCAACTGGCTACAGCAAAAGTCAGGCTGGAGCAAGGCGAGGTCATCTACCTTGTAGCTTCCAGTAGCAACGGCAATGACCGAGCAACCAGACTGCTTGGCACATTCAACGTCAAGAGGGGTGTCTCCCACAATGATGATATTATGTGCGTTGATTCCAAGACCATAACACGCTTGCAGCTTGGCGAACGAGTCGTGAAACAAGGTATGGCGATCAGGGTGAACATCTCCAAAAGACGAGATCTCAAGATCGAATGTGCTGGTATCGATTCCCGCTGCACGTAGCTTGAGCAGAGCGTTTGGTCGCGAATTGCCTGTTAGCAGGCCAATGTGAATAGGCGGATAACAGTGCTTGTCTCGGTACTCCGTGAGCCATCCCAGCATTTCCCTTGCACCCGGGCAGGGCACTGCCGGTAACCCTCTTGCGTTAGAATCTTCCGGATACTGCGGGTGCAGTTGAAAGAATGTCTCCGTAAGCAGGGATTTATCATCCACACCGTGATAATCGAGGATGGAATGGAGCAAGCTTAGGTCCGTTTGACCGTGGAGGTTCACTGGTGTATTGGCATGAGTAATGGTTTTACCCACCACTGCGCTGACACAGGAAAAGTACGCGTCAATGCTGAGCTCTTCCGAGCGGCAGAGTGTTCCATCGATGTCAAACAAGACCACCATCTCCCGTCGAGGAGCGTGAGGCTTTACAAGGACTCGCAGCAACTCTCGGGAACCCGAGAAGGAGGCTCGACCATAAGATACCGATGATTGTCAAGGATATATCCCTGGCCGGGTTGTAGCGAGACAACAGAGGCATTCTCATAAATGATGTCCTGCAATCTGGAAAAGCGAGATACCATTGACGCAGATAGCTGGATGCTATCGTCGAAACTGAATCGGAGAATACCTCTCCTTCTGTCGAAGATGGCCCTTGGGACGAACACTTCGTCATCAGATCGGAAGCTGGTGTGCTTTGAGTTTGTGATCAAATCGTACAGCTCCTCGTCCTCTTGTCTGAGAGCCTTGAGCACCCGATAGCCATCAGCCAGCAGAGACTCGCCACCGGCTTCTGATCTACTCTTAAGAGTGGACATCAGAATTCCCGGTGGTTCGTCCCATCCACTGCGATCCGTGTGAAAGAACAGCTCTGGTGGTTTGTATATGTCAGCTGAACGGGTCCTACACGGCATTTCCTCACAGACTGGAAGTGTACTGCTCACCTTCAGAGCTGTATCCTTTCCCTGTCAAGTCGGGTGCAAATCGAATATGACTTATGCCACTTCCATGAGTCTTCTCATTTCGGGGTCGAACTATCTCCCCGAGTTGATTACCCAGGTGCACAAGAGAGGTTTCATCACACTCTTCGACAAAAGCAATGCCTTTGGTGAAGAGATCTTGACGGACTCCATCAATGTCAGAAGCCAAGTGGAACTCCGGACCTAGTTGGCATACATTAGTGTAAGTGCATTATCAAAAGACTCACAGAACATACTTTGCGGGCCCAAACCACACTGTGTGACATCCATAGTTTACTATCACTTGAGGGATGGATATAGATGACTAGGTTACTCTTCACACTTATTCAAAAGCCTGACAGGTCAGTAATCGACACCGACATTTCGACTCTTTATATAGTTTACTCGGGACAGAGGCTTATACCTCACCTACTTGCATGTGCACATTGAATTGAACTTCTCCTCTGACCGAAATAGTAGTATCTCACTCCTACTATACTAAGGACTCTGACCGATCCATCCATCACATTATCCTTGCACTCGGACTATAACTTCCCATTCAATAAGAAGCACATCCGCTGGCCTGATTCGCCTTCTCCTTCTGACTACTGTGGTTGACCCTGGTTGTTTCGTTAGTATGGTGGGACCTTGCAAGGTTGCGAACCAAAGTACTGAAATCTACCCACCACTGCCTTCCTAATGAATCATGGAATAGAGCTGCAAGGCCTCCCATCATGGGTGAGCCTAGTGAGCGCCTATTCTCTAGCAACACCATCACCAGCTGACAATGCTTTTCCCAAGAGCGAGCATCCCCTCAGCACATATCTGAGCAGAGAGTAACTCTCTACGCCTTGATTGCCATGTTCTAACCGTATAAAATGCGGCTTTAAATATCAACAGATTGCTAACAAGCTCCGAATCACGCATTTCTAGGTTCAGTATAAGGCTCAAGCCAGTAAAGGACTTCCAGAGAGGCTGCTGGGCCTCTAGCCAGCCACCAAAGCTCTCTGAAAATGATGTTGGTAATATTATAGCATTTATCTCTCATCTAGGGAAAACCGCCATATGGCTTTCATCAACCTGTCAAGAACGTGATCTACCTATTGGACTAACTGCCCTCGCTCCTGCATTATAGAAATGAGGCTATATGCCCCTTTATCAGATCATAAGGAGTGGGTATGTCTTGGCTGGGCCCGCAGCATGTGCATTGGATAATATAGTAATGGAATCAGGTCCTTGAGTCTGTAATTATGAGAATAGGTTACATCGGCCTTCCATTAGTCAATAAGTAAATCTGTGTTACTGGGAAGGCTGGTAGAGACTAGAAGAGACTTGCCTTCACACCTCTCCTAAACATGCGGATGTTTAGGCTTATTACCGGGTTCTTCTAAAAGACCATGTCTGTTCTGGGAGAAGGAATGGAATCGATTCATGCAGATGGATACTCTGAGATGATGAGTCCTATAATTAATAGCTATCGTTGCCGACTTAGGTGGCAAGATGTCTGGCTCTGGTAAATGCACGACGGTACATTTGACCATTATGATTGAGAGAACACAGTTGGCGGCTCCCCGGTCAGTGGACCATGAATGGACAGTGGCAGTGAGTGTGCACCATTCCACTCCAGAATAAGCCAAACCCATGTCTGTCAAGGAAATATAGACAAGGAAAAGGAGGTTATTTCAGCAAGCACTGTTGAGCTTGCCAATCAAATACTAGACATCCATTACCCCTCAATGAGAATACATGTTAGGGCTCAGCGACCTGGTCTAGTTGTCCACCATGAATAGCCTGTCATACGCGTTCTTCTGAAAGTACTGATTTACCTGCATAAAACATCCAAGATGGCCAGTTCTAACATTTCACAACACCTCACTCAAATTATGAGTACGAATGAGCATGAGCGGCCTTTATGGAATGAGCAACGTAAGCTGGAGTTGGCGTCGGTTCGGGCCGAAAGTCTTGACTGTATATAAAACTCTATTATAGAGCAAAGAGGGCCGCTTTCACATAAGCCACTACTCCGTACCATGCTTTCTCTTGAGCTGTCACAGGCTGCAGGCTGCACGCTGCTGGTCCGCTGGACGCCTGTGGCGGTTACCCTGAAAAGGGTACCTATGTCTGGGCCAACCGCAAGTGCGGGGTAGATTGTTGATATTGTACCCCCAAGACAGAGAGCTTGGTAAAAGCTAAGCAGTTCGTTCTGACTCTACTGAATGCGTCCGTTTTATTGGCTTTGCCCAATCTTACCATTTCGTAGTTATGCTAAGGTAGTATCTCCCAGCTTTCTCCATTGTAATGTTAGGTAGGGCTGAACCTCTCCTTAGGCAGTCACTTCCCTTCCTGTTTCATATGTAGTTTCTCTCAATACTTCTCTACCTAGACTGCACTATCCAGATGATTTCACCAACCAAGAAGATATTCCTCATTGCCAGCCATGTCTCGTTGTCAGGGCTCCTATACGGACTAGACACAGGTCAGTCAAGCACGACCAACACTAAGACGTCGAAAACCATTGAATAAGATGAGCAGGTTCGATTGGTGTCATCACCCAAATGGACCAGTTCGCCGCGTCCATCGGTCACTTAACCTCCATGCAACAAGGAATTTATGTCTCCTGCATCCTCCTTTCCTCCTCCGTATCCTCTTTAGCAAGCGGCCACATCTCCGACCGGATTTCGCGAAAATATGGACTCCTCATCGGCAGCATCCTCTCTCTTATCGGGACCGTCATTTCCGCATCTTCGCCCAATTTTGCAGCACTGATCGTCGGCCGTCTAATCACGGGAATGGGAATGGGTCAAGCCATTTCCGTCGCGACGGTCTATCTCGTGGAGATCGCCACGGCGGATATCCGTGGCGTGACCGCCTGTCTTCTGCAGCTTTTTGTGGTAGTTGGGATCATGACTGGGTATTTCATCGCATATGGATCTCATCAGTTATCAGGCAGCATGGCCTGGAGATTGCCGTTCATCGTGCAAGCGGTCATGGCCGCTGTTCTCTCCCTCGGGTTGCTGTTCCTGCCTTTCTCGCCCCGGTGGCTCGTCCAGGCCGGTCGAAGTGATGATGCCAGGCGTGTCTTGACTAAGTTACGGACAGCGACAGCAGTCGACTTTGAGCTAAGTGAGATCCAGCAGAGCTTACAGTCAGATAGACACAAATCAGTTGCCAGCTGGGGAGAGATATTTGGCCGAAAGTATATTAGCCGAACGTCGCTTGGAATCTTTCTAATGTCTTTCCAACAACTAACTGGGGCAAGTAGCTTTTTCTTTTGGCTATATTCATTGCGTCCTACTGTGTGAACCAGTTCTTAATGGAGAGCCAGATTGACGTTGTCTTATATTACGCCCCAATCCTTTTCCGACAAGCGGGTTTCACTTCCGAAAAGGCCTCGTTTCTTTCCTCAGGGGTCACCGGCATCGTGATGTTGGTCTGCACTATCCCAGCTCAGATCTGGATTGACCGGTGGGGGCGCCGGATGCCCCTTGTTATCGGAGGATTGGTGATGGCGATTTGCTTCATTGTTACAGGGTCACTATATGCCAGATATGGTCACACCACTGCGGATTCGGTCATTCTCACTTCGACTGCAGCACAGTGGGTAGTCATTGTTTTGATATATGTGTTTGTGGCCAACTTTTCCTGGTCGTGGGCGGTGGTAAGTTCTTTTATACCTTGGACGGAGCAAAGAACCGGCATTATAGGTTTGAGGATAAACTTACTAACAATGCTGTATAGGTTGGTAAAATCTACGCCTCGGAGATTATCCCTACCAGGCTTCGGGCCAAGGTCTGCGCCTTGGAATTGGTCGCTAACTGGATCGTGAATTTCATTGTGACTCTCACGGCCCCTCTGTTCCTACGGTCGTCGCCCAGCGGTCCATACTTTCTCTACGGCTTTGCCACCATCCTTTCTGCGGCAGTCTGCTACTTGATGCCGGAGACAAAAGGACAGAGTCTGGAGAAGATTGAAGGTTTATTTGAAAAGGGGGGAGATGGGGAGGAACCTCGCGTATAGAGGTTATCCAGTCAGTTTTATAAGCAGCACTTCGACTCTGTTAGACAAGTCTACATCAGCAATTGCTACTATACTGGACGGGGTTAACGTCTCGGTCCACTTGTGGTTTGTAGCTCCTCGAGCTCCTCTTTGTATATGCGCCTGTAGATAGCCTGTCGTCAACAAGACTATCCCCAAGATGATCCTCGCCGCTGGCGAGACTGGCCTAACAGTCCCTCTGCCGGCGTATCCGAATGAGTGAAAGTAGGAATTCATAAGACTACACCCTATACCTTGCCCCCGTAGCGAACTTTGAATCATAGACGGACGTGCACACGCGGAATGGAAAGTGACCAGACCATCAAGCCAAGGTATGCCATAGTGCTCCTCTATTTATCTCAATCCAGATCTCCGTCCATGCAAAGTTTAGATTGTATCTGAAGGGAATCACTTGGTTATTCTCCTATGTCTTAAGCCGCTGAGCTAATGAGCCTTAGCAAATGCCTCATATAAATCGTGCATGCGTCCCGCAAGCAAGATAGGCACCGTATGACCGTACCTTCCACAAGTACTCCGTAAGTAATTCCTTAGAGCTCTGGGGAAATGAGTCCTACATTTACAAGCATAGCCACTAGCATACGGGCAAGGGAACAGCCCTGACTCCGGGCACCGGGGCTCACTCAAAGTTCAGATGGCATTGTCAGCAACTGCATTAGTTTGCTCCGCCTGTAAGTGGACGAGGCTGCTATGATTATGCTGAGCGGCATAAAAATAACGCTGGTGCAATTATGTGCATAGAGTTGTTGGGAAGACGTGGGGCTCAGGCGACAGCCCTAAGAATTTAAATCGACTAGAGAATTGTTCCAGAAAAGTCGCTCGCCAAGGCAGGGGGGCGGAGTACCCCACCATGAGAATACTTTCAAGAAGACTGGCAATCGAAGGAATAGAATGCCTGCAACGTCAACTACCGAGTCTGAGTGTGACTGGTAGACTACGACAATATCGTCCATTTGATTATTACAAAATGCATAGTTGGGGAGGGAGCCGAAAGCCTTGGAGAGGAAAAGCAATGATGGAAAAGGTCGACATCTAATCCCGAGGAGAGGGGTAGATGTACTCTGGAATGTAGACTCACAGATGCGACTACTTGTGTGTTGTTTCAGGCTTGAATATGAGACAAGAGTATTTCCACACTAGTGCTGGTGGTAAAGCATTCTTCTGGATCAATAGCCAGAGACTTGCAAGTTCTGAACAGGATTGATGGTCATCAACTTCAACGCTGTTAAAAGCAAACGAAGGCAAAAAAGCGATGTAACTGTGGTGGGCAAAACCATCGCTAATAATCAACTACGAAATACCATAGGAGATCATAACTGTATTGACTACTGTGATTGACAGTTTGGTTATTTGATGATAAGCTGTAGAAGAGTGAATCTGGAGGGGTTTAAGGAGGATAGTGACGATGACGAAAGAATAGATAGAGTGGGATAGATGACGGAGAAAGAGAAGACAGCGACCACCATGAGACAGGGACCGTCATGTTCAATATCACCTGCTGGGGATTCATTGTCAGAGAAACTGTGAAACTTCCAGTCCACAATGAATGCCCTTAGGTTACCTTAGTAATATTGTCACTTCTGAGTACATCAAGATCCATGGTTTGCTTACAACGGAGCTGTGGTAACCTCAGGCAGGGTCAGGTACCATCTCTGAGGCAGTAGGGCACCCATGGATCAAATCCGGGATTTCTACTCCACCGGTCCCAGACACTCAACGTATCGAAACATCATGAATGAAACATGGTGAATGAGGCTTAAAGAAGCCCGGTGATCATCATACAACAGTGCCCAATACGAGCCTTGACATCCAAGATGAATGAATGTTAAATAGCCAAGGAGAAGGCGGATCTCTCGGGCGCAATCCTCAGCCACTATCTTTGTCAATGATGTAGTCATGATTAGTGGGACCTCTCCATCTTCAGGACTCAATATAAATACTACTGAGCCGATCTAAGGAAGACTTGAGACTGCTATCGCATACTATTTATTGTTCTATTGACACTTACTGTTCTTTTGATTGTTGACAGAAGCTGACTCTCGGGATTGACAGCGTAAGATCGACTGCGCGTGTCAGTCAGCGAGTCACATCGGCTTGTCTCGTCCTGGGGCCTCATCACTTGCAGACAAGTTGCAGCACTACTAACGTAGGTACTGGGCACTACTGTATGTACCTCTGATCGCAGTTGGATCTGTCGATTCTCCCTTCCTCGCTCTTCCATTCCATATCATCATCATCATATCTTCCTTTTCATCAACTCTACCACCTGCATCTTTAAATCCCCATCACGTCTCACATATCTTATTTGCCGTCTTCTTTCAATTCTCGTCGTGCATCAGCCCCCGCTTCTTTCAGTCATACCCATCAAGAAGCCCCTCTTTGTCGCTACCTTACCCATACTGACACTTACCGTCCCTCATTCCCTGCTATATCATCATACATTGAATTTTTATTCTTTTCATCATCGAATATCCCTTGATACCTTATCCTCGCGCCCCTTGACTCACGGGCACTTTGACTCGACGCCCGACAGCCCGGGTCTTCCAGCAGCCCTTGTCTCTCAGCCTGATTGATCATCACTTTCGTCAGCACCGATCTTCCCCACTTCCCTTTCCTCGCCCCCCTCCATCTTCCAGGCACTTCTATTTCTCTTTTCGTTCCGTTCGATTGAACCCATTTTTATCTCTCCTCGATTTTTCTAGCTCGTCTACTCTTACTTCTATTTCCCTTGCCGCTGTGAACGAATTTCATCCTCATGTCATCTTACATTTACAGAGAACGCGAGCGAGATCGCGAGTGGGACGAGCCTCGTTCCTCCACCGTATCAATCAAGCGTTACGTCATACCTTCAGAGGAGGATCGAGAGCGTGAAATTGTCTACCGTCGCGAAGCCCCCGTCACTGGTGATCGAGAATTGGTAATCCGCCGCTCTACCGAGCGAGAAGAACCCGTCATGGTGCAACGTTACGAGCGAGAGATCGACTATGACACGCGCCCGTACGACTACCGCTCCGAAAGAGACTACTATGATGGTGAGTACCAATGTTCGAATTTAGGTCGAGTAAATCTGACCCTAATTAAGCAGCGCGAGGGCCCCTCATTGTTCATCCCCGTGAATCTGACTACGAGGTTGTCCACCGGTCCGAGGTAGAACGGGAGCCCGCTTACTACTATCATCGCCGGGTCCGCGAATATGACGACGACCGTCGCCTTCGCCGCGAGCTCAGCCCAGGCGACTCCATCTCTCAGACCAGTCGTCGTCGGGACGACCAAGAGTACAGCAGTGATGATAGCATGGTCTATATCCGCAAAGAGACCCGCGAATACGACGACCACCCCCATCATCGACGCCATCTCGCGGAGGGTGCGTTGGTGGGTATCGGCGCAGCCGAACTGATTCGCAATCATCGAAAGAAGGAAGGTGACGAGGTGTCTTCGGGCCTCAGCCGTCTCGGTCACGACGTAGGCGCCGGCGCCTTGGGCGCTGTTGCCGTGAGTGCTGCTTCGCGTGCTCGCGATTACTACCGCAGCAAGAGCCGTCACCGCTCCCACTCATATGATGATGATCGCAGCTCCCGGCACCATCACCATCATCACCACAGCCACAGCCATAGCCATAGCCGCCACAGCCGTCGCAGCCGCAGTCGCAGCCGCTCGCACTCTCACTCTCGTGCCAAGACGTTGACGGAAATCGGTCTTGGTGCCGCTGCCATTGCCGGCGCCATGGCTCTGGCTCGTAAGAAGTCGAATAGCGACAGACGAAGCCGCTCCCGACGCCGCCGGTCTTCCAGTGCCATTCGACCCGGAAAAGATGCCGAGAGTGAGAAACGCAGCCAATCCCGGATTCGGAAACATATGGCCGAAGCTGGCTTGGCGGGTGCCGCGGTGGCCGGTCTGGTAGAGAGAGCTCGCAGCCGGTCGCGCTCTCGAAAGGGGTCCCGTTCTCACAGCAGACTCAGACAGGCGCTCCCTGTCGTTGCGGCCGGGCTGGGAACCGCAGCCGTCACTGGCCTGTACGAAAAGAACAAGGAGAAGAAGGAAGAGGACGGAAAGCGGAGGGAGCGACGTCGTTCCCGGTCTCGAAGCAGGGCCCCGTCCGAGGCCTACCCAGATCCCGCGCGCGATTCGGCTGGTCTGATCGAGTACGGCCAACATCCGGTTACCGGAAGCATCCCTGCAGCCCATTACTATGGCCGGCCTGCCAGTCAGCAGGGTTACTACTCGGATGCTTCTGACCGAGTAGCCCGGGACGCAGCAGGATTCCGTGGACGCAGTCGTAGCCGCAGTCGCAGCCGAGGCGGTAGGTATAGCACCAGCTCCTCTGATACCGACAGGGACGGCGATCGACGACGAAGAAGCAGCCGGCGTCGCAAGCACCGAAGCCGTTCCCGGGAATTGGCCGAAGCCGCTTTGGCTGCCACTGGAGTCGGCTATGCCGCTCACAAGTACAAGCAGAGCAGGGATCGCAAGAAGGAAGAGAGAGAACGGTCAAGTAAGTTTTAGCTCAATAAATACACGAAACGATCTGCTGATTCTGGAGACTAACGGCCGCTTCTAGAGTACGACGATGATTCGTACCCTTCATCGTACCCTTCAGACCTTCCATACCCGCCGTCGCCCCTGCCACCGACACAGCCTGGGGAGAATCCTTACTATCCGAACTCCAACTACTTCCCTCCACCTCCTGGCTCTACACCGGCTCCCGCCGCTCCTGCCGCGCCATATAATCCGGCCGATTACCCTCCTCCACCAGGTGCAGTCCCTCCGGCGCAATCTTACGGTTATCCCCCCGAGCCAGGACCGGACCGGTACGCACCCCGGCCCCGGAGGGCGGATGAGAATGTGAGTGCTGCATGGAACTCTCCCCCTTCTGCTGCCCAGTATCCCATGCATGATGGTGGGTCTAGGGATAGATTAAATCTCTGACATTCAAAAAACCTGTCGCTAATCAGAACCTCTCAGGTGTAGATAAACCTCCGTCACCATTGAGAACACCGCGTCCACGGACCGAAAATCGTGCACGCGCAGCCAGTCAACCCCCTCAGCCCAAGTCTGTTGCCTTTGACCTCAACGCGGAGGAGCGCCCAATCGACCCTGGTTATGAAACGGACGATAGCGACACAACCATCGACTCTTTGACTCCTCATCATCATCGCGAGCGTCATCGCTCCTCCGACGCCTCGTCTTCCCACCGGCGCCGCCATTCTTCCTCCGATCCCTACTATACCCCCCGCAAACCCCATCTTCAACCCAGCGCGTCCCAAGCAAAGGGCAATCGTCCCAGTCACCCCAGAAATCATGGTCCATCCGATCTGCAGGAGCCGGATTCCGACTCCACCATCGACCTGCCTGACCGGTTCGACTCGCACGGCCGACTGCTTCCAGAGCGGGACGATGATCCACTGGTAGATGGGCTCGAGAAATTGCTTCGTGGGATCAATCGCGTGTTTGTCTAGGTGTTTTTGTATCCTTCGTTCTCGTCTTTCTCTTGTCCTCGCTTTATGCTTTCCCGTTTCTGTTACTGTTGGGTGGCTTTCTGGTTTTGTTTCTGCTGTGATTGTTATACCTGACGAATGTTGCCATGTTATGACCTGATACGATATTTGAGATGCCCTAATGACCTTGCTTATGCTTGATGTTATGGTGAGATTTACCTAGAATGCCAAACCAAACTTTGTCCTCAAAATAAACCAACCTAGAGATATATATACCGAGCTGATCTTGGTAAGGATTATGTACATACACCTATACACATGGACATGGTCGCTTCCGAGAGCGAGGAAAAGCTGAGAAAAGATAGAAAATAACAATCCGCCGACCAAGTTTTTAAACCTATCTTTTTTTTCTAATCAAACGATCTCCCTGTTGGACGCAATGTGCCAAGCAATCAAGCCAAAAGTCATATCAAAGCGCCGCGCTGATGCATCCCATATTCGATGTTTCTGTTCTCGCAATCGAAAATAAAGACAATATGAAGAAAACAAATAAAAATAAAAATAAAATAAAAGGCCATGCTCTTTGCTCTTTTCCGTATTGCTGCCGTTTCATGAGGTGAATATATCAAAGTCATCACACGTGAAGCTGAACCAACAGACCAAAAAAAGGTCCTGTCAGTTCAAAATGAGGATGAGAGAAATCATTCGACAAAGGAAAGAAAGGGTATATCTCAAAAGGTGTGACATCAACCGGATTCAAACTCAGGACTCACGGTCCTTGATTCAGGGATGAGGTCCAAATGAGGAAAGACAGATATTAGCGTCCATGGAGAAGATACAAAAGGTGTACATCGCACACAGCCAACTTGACAAGTCAGTGACGTTTCCTGGTCCAAATTCAGGGATTATACAACTGAAAATAGGCCGAGGACAACTATCCAGAGCTCATACCAACGGAAATTATACAGAAGAATGAGACGGATTTGTGGGCAATCGTCAAGGGACGACTGGCATCCGTCCAACTCTGAACTATGATCAGGCTGTGAAGGCTTGCGCCACTAGGTCTAGTGTCTTTCTGACACTTCCCGAGGATCGGCTGTCTGAGGATTTAAAGCCGCGACGATATAACCTTGATGTGGATATCGAAGCCGTGTCGTTCTTCCCAGAACCAGGGTCGGGCGTATCATCGTTGTCATCATTGGGTACCACCTTTACGCTAGAGCTCACAGGCGACGAGTAGTACCTAGAGCTCAAGGGTAGTTGATACTTGATGACGCCGCGAACAATCAGCTCAAAAGGATGCTGAAGCACCCGCTCCCACCGCTCTGTGCCGCCTTCCTCGGTTTTGTTGCCAGGTCGAGCGAGGCGGATCTGGCCTTTGGAAGTAGCGGGTACGTGGTTCCAGGGAGACGGCTCGAACGAGAGAGGCGAATCGAAGTGGAAAACACGCCCTAGTAGCATGGTCTGAGGATCTCCAGCAGGGTCGGTCGGTATAGGATCAGTGCCCTTGTCGACGCCTCCAGTGATATTGAGGGACGCTCTGGCAAGAACATCAGGCGTGCATTCGGTATCCCTGCCACAGCGCGCAAGTCGAGCCATTTCTGCACGTTTCCTGCTTTGTTCGACTCGAGGGAACCCATCCAGATCTGAGCTGTGATCGCGCCAGAGCTTGTCTGTTCCCACAAATCGACTTTTGGCGAAGATGTTCACATCCATATCATCGACAGCCACGGGGAAAAGGTTGGGATTCACGGCCTGCACACTGAGGTCTAACATAATCTCCTGCTCCGAAGCGAGCACGTTCTGGATGGCAATGACTTGCACGTCCACCAGCGGCTTTGTAATCCCGATAATGAACGAGGTGGCGCCTCCAATGACCAAGAGTAGCAGAAAGCCAATGATGAGACAGATACCGTAGCGTGAAAAATAGCTGCGTTGCCGTTGTTGCATATACTCCATTTGACGCAAACTGGCACTACCGGGGCGTCGACCGCCATGCCGGCTTCGTGACACACGTGTCGACCCGACCAGAGGCGTGCGCTCATCATCCGCACCTTCTGCATCATAATCGTAAGGATACAGATCGTCCCCCTTCTTTGACCCGTTGATCGTGCGATAATTCGGAAGTGTACGTGAGTTTGCGTGCCTTGACTGCCGAAGTCCACTGCCAATGAAATGCCGCGGCGACTTGGCATGTGCCTGGGACTGCGGGAACGGCGAGTCATTGTCAAATAGTGACGGATATACGTTGCTGTTGCGTCCATACCGCCCGATATGGTGGTGCCGGGGAGTGTGCGTGCCGCTGCCATCTACCCTGGAAAGAGGACGGCCGCTTTCGTCCCCAGCATCGCCATCCACACTGCTGTTATATGTATTATTCGTGAATTTCATGCTGCGTTTACCGGTAACGCTGTGCGTCGAGTCTCTCATGCTATGTCGCGCCCGACCTGCCAGCTGGTCGACTTGGCTTGCCATAGACGTTGCACTGGGTGTGCGGGAGTGATACCGGTTCTGCCGGACCGGATATGGGTCTGGAGGATTGGACTCATAGACAAACGTTTCATCAGAGTCGGAGACGTCGGCCTCATCGACTGCGCTGGCCACTTTCGCTTCAAAGATATCAGCTTTGGAAGATGCGGCGCCGCTGGAGAGCGCAGCAGGTTTGCGAGTTTTCCGTTTTTCCTTTCTCGGACGAATGGTCTCCGTACTCGGCTTCATCCGTAAAGTGCCGCTGTCTACCCGGCCTGAGCTGCCTCGTTCGCCCGGTACCACGCCAACAGAGACCTGAGGAATCGAGGTCACCGTCTCGGTCTCGACAATCATGTTGCGGACGGACCCTTCTGCCGGTTTCCCGCGAGCGCCGCTCAATGAGGTGGTGGAGCGCTTCGGCATGAGGGAATCGGACCCTCTGGTACCCGTGGATACCCAACGACGGGTGTCTTCCATGCGCTCTGAGCTTTTGTTTCCGCCACTGTCACTTCCACTCTCGACATTGTTATTATGTCTGGACGCCTTTGGTGTTGTGTCTTCATCGATCTTCTGCAGCTTCGGCTCCTCCGACAGAGGCTGGTTCAGAATCGTATCGGCCGACGGTGTCGAGGGATCGCTGGTCATCTCCTCCACAGTTTCAAGGGCAGACCCCGGCGCATTGATGCGGCTGCTCACGTTGCGAGGTGCACTCCGATCTCCTCTGGTGGCAAGATCGTCGGACGGCGGCAAGGACCGCTTGCTCGAGGTATTCGGAGGGGTAGAGCCCCATAACGGCATGTTGTTAGATTTTTCTGGGCTGGGAACATTGGAGGATGGTTCGACATTCGGGGAAGCGCTCAGCACAAGAGGCTTGCTGGGCTGGGAGAGCGCTCTTTGCACAGCACTCGCGGTAGGAACTGGTATGGACCGTTGCGGACTCCGATCTTGACTGTTCCGGCGTGATCTGGAACTGCGAGGCGCTGACGTCGGGTTGCGTGCACGACGGGAGATTCGAACGGGGGAGGATTCGCGCGAGGATCGGGCGGAATTCGTGGTAGAGGGAGGGGCCGAAATGCCGGGAACTGCGGACGATAGTTTTGGCAGCTGGGCCAGAACGGATGCCTGTGTTTGGGATTTAAATGCGGAACGTGGCAGTTCTACCATGTCGCTTTCACTCGCAGACCGCCGGGATGTAGATGAAGCAGCCTCATCATCGTCTTGGGCCACGCTGGGTCCACCAGAGGAACCATTGGGGAAGGGTGACCTCTCGGACTCCGCTGCCATGGTCTCTGTCGAGTCAGAAATTTGCTGACGCGGTACTGACAAGTCAGGAGATCCGAGAGGGTACCACTAAGCCAGGGGCGAGCAGAAAAAAAAAGGTTAAAAAAAGAAAGGGGAAAAAAGGCGTGGGATGTCCGAACGAAAATCCAAGTAATGTTGACCAAGCGGATAGACGCAGCTGGGGTTCGGACAGTCGGGAAAGTGAATGGGATCGAATAATCGTGATCGCCTGTCGTACAGAAGAAAAAAAAAAGACACGTTACACGGTAGACAAAATCAGAAGACGAATAGACGAAGACCACATGCTGACGGAGAATGTACCAAGAAGAGGACTGAACAAATAGCTACTGCATGCGATAAACCCAGCCGTTCAGGTAGACGAATGATTGTACGGAGCAAGTCGTAGGCACATAAGTTGATCAGAAGACAGGTCGGATAGAACGTCTAGAACAAGCTCTGTGCTTGTTTAGGCGATGGCGGTGTTGATTAGAAGCCCACCACAAGTTGTCATAACGGTTTGGTGCAGTGCAGCCAAGGATCATAAGTCGGTTGTTGAGTGCTGGTGGACTGATCTCGCCAAGGCAAAGCTCGCCAGTAGCAGGTGAACAAGTACAGAGGGAAGGCAAGGAATCTAGTCTTCGTAGTGGCAATACACTAAGCCGGTGTGGAAAAGGGAGTTAGGTTGAAAGAAAGGGAAAGAGGCGAAACGGAGGACGTTGAAATTCGATCAATAGAAGTGAAGGTAAAAGCCGGTAGCGCACCCGTCACGATCGGCCAGTCAGGGGGAGCGAGGAAACGAGATCCAATGATAGCCGCCCACGTCAAGGAACAACGGCTGAAGGGAGTAGTCTAGTGTGTAAGGTAGGTAGGTAGGTAGGCTTAGGTAGGTAGCGTGGGAAAATCCGGAGGTCCCGTCTCTCGTCACCGAATCGGAATTGGGTGAGACAGGGGGAGCGTGGTCTAGTACGAAGGACGGAGAGTTTGAGGGGATTTGGAAGGGGACAGTGAGATCGAGGAGAATAGACGGATTCAAAGGTTACCCGAGAAAAGATGAAAGAGGCGATGAAGACGGTGATGACGAAGCCTCCGAGGAGATGACTACGACGGGACAAGAAAGGTACGAGAGCGAAGAGAGAGAAACACTGAAACAATGCAGTCAGGTGGAGAGGGAGAGGCGGTCCAGCCCCTGGGGTCTGGTACAGTGATGTGACACCATTATGTAAAATTACCCG
Source organism: Aspergillus lentulus (assembly GCF_001445615.1). Classification (NCBI taxonomy): domain Eukaryota; kingdom Fungi; phylum Ascomycota; class Eurotiomycetes; order Eurotiales; family Aspergillaceae; genus Aspergillus; species Aspergillus lentulus. Next base: position 2,914,080 of record NW_028322118.1, read on the forward strand.
AGGAATTAGGGGGAATAACAGCAAAGCGATGGTATTATTATTACGTCGTTACAACCAGTCATCATGACCTCATCTCCTCCCTCCAACTGCCCAGTTTTCCAGAACTTTACCTGTCTAAGACACAAAGATGGAAGAGAGATCCAGGGAATTTGAAGACTCAATACCTCTATGAAAGTGGGTGAAAATTGCTTATAGCAGACTTGCTCATGCTCAAGTGATGCAGTTCGACCAGCCAAGCAATATTACGATCTGCAGAGGATGTGGTTGGCAGCATGGGACAATGACCATATTGGTGGAATAGATTCCGACCTCGCCAAGTAGGTAGGCAGCAATATTATTGTTTTGATCGGTATACAACCTTCTGTTGGACTAGAGAGTCCTATATGAAACAGGTAGCTGGATAATGAAGCAATCATTTTCCAAACATGGAACAAAACAGAAAACGGAGAGCCCCGTCTATACAGAGTACACATCAACACCAAAATCCAACATACCCATCTATCCAACAGTGACCTGTGCAATCCGTGATAAATACCAGAATCTCTCTTCAGAGAACAATATACGGATTAAGGGTATCATGTTTCATTGTCATAGCTCTGCGCCGAGCCAGTCATAACACCGCCACCTAGACGATCTTGTAAACTCGCTTTGCGATCAGGAAGGAAGCAAAAGCGAAGATGATCAGGCCTCCAGTAACTATTCAAGGCAATGTCAGTTCACATGACCATCTCATAGATTCCCCGGAAAGAGAAGACGATGCAAGGAGTCCTTACTTG